>NC_052509.1:7829870-8033701 GCF_014356525.2 Nilaparvata lugens
ATGCTTACTTGCGATTCAACTGTATATTAACTTTTGTCCAATGAAGCTGGTTGAGTTTACAAGTTTTCAGTTGCAGAAGTTTTGTACGTGGGTTCAGACACAGGAAATAGGAAGGATGTTTCTTCACTGCGTGGTTGGGAGTAGTGATTCTCAATAAGATATTTATCATCTTCATTAAATGAAAGTTGGATAACCTGCTGATAACAAGACACACATCTGGAGATCATATCTAAAATGACCACAGACTCAAAAATAGTATATAGCTATAATACTAGATAATATATTTTAGACCAAATACAACCTATAAATATAAAATTTATAAAACAAAACTAACAGTAGCTAGAAGACAGCTCATTTATATAAGTACAAGATTCATAAATGAATTGCCTTTTGATCTGGAAGCAAAAATTAATTACAAAATACTAAAAAATTGATAAGAGAAAACCATTTATTTTCAATTGAAAGCATTATCTCATTTTTTAAAAACATATTTTAAAGCGTGAATTATTTTTTTTTTCTCTATTATTGTATAAAACTGGGAAACACCAATGTAACTAGCTGATTGCAACTCTCACCAGCGGGCAAGGCTTGATTCCTTTTGCTGGTGATGCCAAATTACCATAGAGAAGTATCTAATTATGATTTTGGTATTATTTATGCTTAATTTTTATTTTAATTATTTTATACTTTTGATTATAAAATTATGTATTTTCTTTTATTATGTTTTGAATATGTATTTATTGTATGGCAAATAAATAAATGATGTTTGAAATGATAATTATACTATTCTTGCCACAGACTTGGGGTCAAGCCACACGAAGCTTGTTTTCAGAAGTGTCGACAGGACAGGGAGCACTCCGATTGGTTGATTATCAACTAATTCCCGAACACCAACCCATTCAGCCTCTTGGAAAGCTTTCTGCCCTGCCGACTCGTCTGAAAAATCGCTTCCTGTAGCTAGTTCCTAAGCCTATGTGGAAGTAAACCAAGAGACAACGACACAGTAATTTGTTTGAAATTTATATAAGCCTCATCCTTAATATTTGTATAACTGCACAATTGCGAAGTAGTAGCTCATGCTTTCTTTAAATTATCATATTTTTTTATGCAGAGCTGAGGGTGATAATCACGTAAGACCAAAGCTTTCGTATAGAGCTAAATAGTACGAATGAATCAATATAATCAAAATTGGGTGTTATTGAAGCTTATAATGCAGTAAACAACCTCTACTGTCGTCCCAATTCGTTCCAATACCTCAGAATTCCTGACCCTTTCTGTCCATGAAGAATGCGCCGATACAACCACAGTTCAAACTGCAGCTTTCCCTCCAATGCCTTCGTTAATGTCCATCCCTCATGCCCATACAATAACACTGGAATGACGTAACACTTCAACAAAAGGATTCCACTCAAGATTCCGATTGCATAATACCCGTCTCATTCTGAAAAATGCCGCCCTTGCCAGTTTAATCCTACTCCTTACCTCATGGTCGAAATTACATGTCTAATTGACTCAATTAAAAGGTTGTTCACTCTATTAACAGCTTTGGTATATTGGACTAAACAAAAGTACAGATTCCTGCAGTTGCTCATGGAAGGCAGACGCCAGCCTGCAGGAAGGAAAGCATCCTGGTTAAAGAACCTGAGAGAGTGGTTCAACATTGACTCAACATCTCTGTTCCGAGCTGCAGTCAGTAGAATCCAGATTGCATTGATGATCGCCAATCTCCGTCGCGGAGACGGCATATAGAAGATGAAGGAAAAGAAGAAGAGGAAGAAGAGTATTGTAGTCTACTTGTTCAAGACTGAGTCATTCATTGGTACTAGTAGTATAATTCGCAAAGCTCAAAGGTCGAAGCGAAGGCCAAGGTCAAGGCCAGAGGCAAGGTCAAAGTTAAGATCAAGGTCAAGGTCAAAGTTAAGGTAGAGGTCAAAGTTCAAGGTCGAGGTCAAAGTCAAAGGTCAAGGTCAAAAGAGAAAAAATCAGTGAAGAACTCTACTGTTTTCATTGAATCACTTCTACATCAACAGTGATCCCATCACAGCTTTCAATTCTCAAACCCAGTAATTCAGTTATTTCTACACCAATGTCAACTCTACTGACATTCAACAATAACTCACAGTAGACCTACAATCGCTCACGGTTCATTTCCACTTATATTACCAACTGTGCATCCAAGGATTGACTGCACTTTCGCAGTAGCAATTTGATTGGTGGGGTGTAACCCAATAAAATGTCATCAAGGCAAGCCTTTGAACGGGACAAAGTCGGGAGAGAATGTCAATCAGTGTGGGGCCTACTGGGCTTCAAGCCTAACTCCTGTTCAACCGTGTAGTTTTATGCTCATCAGTGCTAGATTACCTAGGGGAAAAGATATATTATGAGGGGAGTGACAAAGACACAGAATCGCCGTGGAAGATAGTTGGAGAAAGATGAAGAATCAATGAGGAAGATGGTGAGTGGAAGGCTGATAAAGAGAGTGGTTAGGAGTGAGAGGTGAGACAGGGAAAGAGAGTGAGAGAGTGTGAGAGATAAAGAGACTGAGAGAGTGAGAAATAAGACACGATTAGATTAGATTTCCTTATTTATGTAAGAGATGAATGTACCATGAGAGATGTATAGATTTGAAGAGGATGGGAAACATAGTTTAAGAGGTAGAAAGAGAGAAATGAAAAAGAGAGACATGGAGAGAGTGAGAGAGAGGAAAAAGAACAAAACATAAAAATTGTGACATCAGGAGACGCTAAACTGACTAAAAAAGAAATTTACACTAAAGATGACGAATCTGAGCGAGGTATCGATGAAGATGAAGATGAGAGGGACAGATGAAGAAGAGACAGAAATAAGATTAGAGATTAATTGATTGATTGATTGCCTTTATTGAGGGCGGAGTTAGGACTCCAAGCCCTTTCTGTCACACAAGTGAGATTAGATTAGATTAGATTTCTTCATGTATGTTACAATATTAACTGGCTTATACACTAACTAGCCGTCAGGCTCGCTTCGCTCGCCATATCCGTCTAGTACCCTTAAAAAGTTAACTTTAAACCCTTAAAAAGAACCCTTAGAGTTAAAATATTGCCAAAAGATTTCTTAGTGCGCCTCTAAAGGGCCAACTGAACATACCTACCAAATTTGAACGTTTTTGGTCCGGTAGATTTTTAGTTATGCGAGTGAGTGAGTGAGTGAGTGAGTCAGTCAGTCAGTCAGTCAGTGAGTGAGTGCCATTTCGCTTTTATATATATAGATTTACATTAAATGACGGTAATGCTAATTATTCAACGAATTATACAAACTATAGATAATTAAAAATAATCAAAGAGAATAAAGATTGAATGCAATTAGAATAACGATAATATAAAATTGTAATGTAACTTCATAAATCGGCGGTGTTTCAACAAAATAATTGTCGATTCTTCAAAAAGATATGAAATAATATTCTTCCCATCAACACACGACCGGCTGTTGAGAGAGAGAGAGAGAGAGAGAGTGAGAGAGAGATTGATTGAGTACTTCATTCATGTAGATTACAATATATACTGGCTTATACACTTACATATAATAGCTTACGATACAGCAAAATTATAGATGAGTTTACATAATATAGATTAAAAAAATAATTATTGAACTGTATAATGGTATGGTATGGTCAATCCAGTCGGTTATTTGATCCCTACAGCCAGGCTCAGCCAAGCAGCCGAGACAATAGATCAATGGAGTGACGGTCTTATTCGCGTTCATCAGCAGTTTTCTTTCTCACGATTATTTTGATTTTTGTGTGTCAATAATAACTCCAGTCACCAGTAAAAAGTTTCCAGAAACTTTACAAAAATAAACAGTACAAAAATATGGTGTACTACAATATTAATGACTTTTCATGACGATTTTTAATTATTCAAAAACATTGTTGACGTTCTTAGCCTTCACGCTAAACTTGGGGTCGCTGAGAACGAATCTGCAATGAGAATTTCTCTATCACGAAAAATAACGAAAAAACCCAGCTGTTGATCTTCCGGCAACCGTTAACAGTCATCCTGTGGTGATACAAAGTGAGAAACAATGGAAGAAAATGATTGGAAAATACGCAGGAGTGAGAAAGGATAGAGAGTGTGTGCGTGTGTGTGTGTGAGAATGAAAATGACAGAGATGGAGAAAGAGAAGAGAGGAGTCGAGAGACAGTGAGAGAGAGACAGATTCAGTGAGACGGAAAAGCCTACAACCGAGAGAGAACAAAAGAGTACAATCAGAACATAAGTAGAGCTAAGACACTTTTAGGGTTGAAAACAAGGGCTTGAGTCCCCTGCCGTTTCCCCTATTACAGTCATATAGGAGGGGAACACCAGGGCTTTCTGCGAAGACGGGAGGATTTTTACATTGTAATTAAGGATCACAAAGGGATGATTAACGAAATAATTTGGTTAACTTTGCGGTGACTGAGTGTAGGATGACAGGCTCACCGTGAGGAGGACATTTTGAGTTGCAGTGATACCAACTACTAGAAGAAGACGATATTGACGAAGATTGAATTTGGTTCTCTTTCTTCTTGAAGTTCGCAGAGATATCGGAGAGACCAAAAAACGGAGTCTCACAAAACGGAGAGACTATCTATAGTGAGATCCACGTTATAATTGCAGTGGAGGGGTAGGAGAACAGCGTTGCCGATACTCTGCCTTGAAAATGCCTTCCATTGAGGATAGCTGATTGAATATAAAAATGTACTATAAGAAGACGATATTGACGAAGATTGAATTTGGTTCTCTTTCTTCTTGAAGTTCGGAGAGATTTCAACAAAACGGAGAGACTTTTTATAGGGAGGTCCACGGAGGAATTGTAGAGATAGGGGAACAGTGTTGCCGATTCTATGCCTTGCCACTGCCTTCCACTGCTGATACCGGTATAACAGATGTAATATAAAATAATGTACATTTACTTGGATTTTCTAACATTTTCTTGTTTTGATAAAACGCCAATTACTCAGAAGCTTGTTAAGGTGACCACTTTCATTCTAGGCGGCTCATTATTATAAAACATAGTAATCATAGACTAGGTAAACATAGAATAGAATAGAATAGAACTTTATTAACATAATTCAGATAATAAAAAAAAGAGAAAAAAAAACTCATTCACAAAAACACCTCGTTTGAAGATAACGACTAAACAACTAACTAACCTAATCAATCATAGACTAGGTTACATCTGTGATCTATCTATCTATCTATCTATCTATAAAACACTTATTGAAATGGGCTGCTTTTAAATTAATAAAACAAAATAAAACTTGTAGCACCCTTTATTTATTTATTTATTTATTTATTGTAGCACTCTTATTCCAAAAGACTCTAACCATCCATGGCAGCACAAAACAGCAGCATTCAGATCAATGATTTATAGATTGATAAATATTCCTATGTCAAAAGAAAATTATGAGAAAGAAGTGAAAATTATAAAACATTTTGCAGTAACAAATGGATATGATACCAAATTTATTGATAAGATGATATATAAGCAAAAATATAAACAAATTAATCCACAAAATAATAGAAATTCAGAAAATAAGGAATATATTTGTGTTCCATACAACACTATTCTCAATAAGGCAATTAGGAAGACATTGCAAAACAATTTATTTAGGATACAAAACAACAAATAATGTTTTTAATTTAATAAAGAAGATTTCTAATAAAAAAATACAACAAGAACAATTTAAAAAATCAGGCGTTTATAAACTGGAATGTAGTAATTGTGAAAAATTTTACATTGGTCAAACACGTAGATGTTTTCAAAAAAGGTTCAATGAACATATTCAGGCTTTAAATTCAAAAAATACTACTCAAAAATCAGCGTTTGCTGAACATTTAATTGAGAATAATCATAATTATATCAATATAAATTCTAATATGAAAATATTAAGCATTGGTAGTGAAAGTAATAAATTGAATGTAAAAGAAGAATTTTATATCTATAAAACTGCAAAATTGAATAGGAATAATTTAATAAATATAATCCAATTTGACTTAAATAATCCTATTTTGATAAAATTAAAAATGAATAAATAAAATTAAAATTTTAAAATATAAATTCAAATTTAAATTTAATAACTCTTACCATAAATAATTAGTCATATGAATTTAAACATATGTCAGTTTTATATCAATTAGTAAACAGTTATTAAATTTCATTTATTTATTTTAGAACCTGAAGATGGTTTTAGAACCGAAACTAGTTGTTCAACTATTTTAAGTTTTTAATAAATAAAGGGTGCTACAAGTTTTATTTTGTTTTATCTATCTATCTATCTATCTATATCTATATATATATATATATTTATATATATATATATATATATATATATATAATATATATATATATATATATATATATGATTATAAAAGCGAAATGGCACTCACTGACTGACTGACTGACTCACTCACTCGCAGAACTAAAAATCTACCGGACCAAAAACGTTCAAATTTGGTAGGTATGTTCAGTTGGTCCTTTAGAAGTGCACTAAGAAATCTTTTGGCAATATTTTAACTCTAAGGGTGGGTTTAAGGGTTTAAAGTTCGTCTATTAGCATGTATATTCTTCTTATTCTCTTAATTATATTTGAAAAATGTCCATACCATATGTTAATATAGAACTATAATCTAGAGAGAGTACCTCTTCAAAACAGTTGTTAACTGGTTACTAAATTAATAATTTTGTCAAATTGGCATTAAGTTGAGTTGACTTTGTTAGGTTGGCACCAAGTTGAAGATTGAAATGCATTTATCGCGGAAAAATTGATTGGGCACTGCTACTTCAATCAGAGCTATTCCTGGGAATATCATATTACTAGCCGTCAGGCTCGCTTCGCTCGCCATATCCGACCCCCGACTGGATCGACCTAACATATGATAAAAATGTTCGCTCGCCTGCTGATCTCATTCTCGGACGATCCAGTCGGAGGTCCAGGGGGCGGAGCACCCTGGCTAGACGGATATGGCGAGCGAAGCGACCCTGACGGCTAGTAGTAATATATGACATGGAATCTATAACATAATACTGACATATATGACATGAAACATAGAGACCTCAAGAAGTTTTCTTCTAGGCCTACTCAGTTGGACCAACTCTCAGCTGAAAATCTGTGCTTTCTCGAACAAAAATTACATTACAATAATGCTCTTCAGGATAGATGGATGTTGACAGACGCCGGCGAAAAATTATTCCGTTCATTGGCAGCGAGAAATCGTATAAAGATCGTCCAAGTGGAAATGAAGCTGCAGGAAGTGTGCTATCTACGCGATATTTCTCACACTCACACTTGTACACATACTTGCAAGCACACACGCGCAGACAAACGTTGTCAACCGCACAGTGGTGCTTTCCTCCCATCAATAAAATGCTCTTGATGATTTTCTGATGGTTCCAGTCGTCAATAATCCTCCTCCTCCTCCTCCCCTTCCACCAACTCCTCTTTCTCCACTTCCTCCTCTTTCATTTCTTCTCCCTCTTTCACCACTACCACCTTCACTTGCTCATTCATTTCCTTCTCTATCTTCGTCTACTTCACCACTACCTCCTCCGGCTCTTCTTCATCCTTATTCTCCTACTCCTCCTCCTCCTTGCATAACAATATAATTATTATCTATAGTTATTATATCACAAATTGCTTTTTCATATCATATACAGTTCAATAATTATTTTCTTAGTCTCTATTATGTAAATTCATCTATAATTTTGCTGTATTGTAAGCTATTGTATATAAGTGTAAAAGCCAGTATATATTGTAATCTACATAAATAAAGTACTCAATCAATCAATCAATCAATCCTTCTTCTCCACCTCCACTTCCACATCCAACTCTTTCTTCTTTAGAGGAGCTAAAAATGAACCCATTTCAGTAAAGAGCCTAGTAGTGAACATTTTTGACTTGGACCTCTTTCATTCTAAACAGTTCTATATTTCCATTTGGAAATTATGTTTTAGATATCATCTCACAGCTTTGTGGAATAGCTCTCAAACTGCATTGAATTTCGTTGATATTCACATAACAATATAATTATTATCTATAGTTATTATATCACAAATTGCTTTTTCATATCATATACAGTTCAATAATTATTTTCTTAGTCTCTATTATGTAAATTCATCTATAATTTTGCTGTATTGTAAGCTATTGTATATAAGTGTAAAAGCCAGTATATATTGTAATCTACATAAATAAAGTACTCAATCAATCAATCAATCAATCCTTCTTCTCCACCTCCACTTCCACATCCAACTCTTTCTTCTTTAGAGGAGCTAAAAATGAACACATTTCAGTAAAGAGCCTAGTAGTGAACATTTTTGACTTGGACCTCTTTCATTCTAAACAGTTCTATATTTCCATTTGGAAATTATGTTTTAGATATCATCTCACAGCTTTGTGGAATAGCTCTCAAACTGCATTGAATTTCGGTGATATTCACTACATTAAGATCTCAGATAACTAAGAGTCTGTTCCAATTTCATCGGACTATTTTCGTGCGGTTGTCTATAGTGTGCAGCTGTGTAGCTGACTGTGTATCAGCCTGCAACGAAAACTTTGACGCCGCGACGAACTGAATGTCTCAGCTTCTGATTTCTGTTTCAGTGTCTCAATAAATGGTCAAAATAGTCACTTGATGAGCTGAGAACGTGACGAACTGATGCACTCTACTTTGGGCTCTCTTTGTGAACTTTGACACCATGACGAACTGGATGAGTCAACTTCTCTGTCTCGGTATCTCAATAAATGATCAAAATAGTCACTTGATGAACAGAGAACTTGACGAGCTGATACACTCTACTTGGGGCTCTCTTTGTGAATTTTGACGAACTGAATGGCTCATTTCATGGCAATTTCTCATTTGTTCCAGTATCTCAATAAAGGTTCAAAATAGGCACCTGATGAACTGATACACTATTTTGAGCTCTCTTTGTGAGCTTTGACACTGTGTCGCACTGAACAGCTCAACTTCTCATTTATCTCAGTATTTTAAAAAATTCTCAGAATAGACACTTGATGAAATGGTAACTTGACGAACTGATACAATCCCTCTATTCTGGGTTCTCTTTGTCAGCGGTTTGCTGGTAAAAATTCTCAGAATAGACACTTGATGAACTGATACCTTGACGAACTGAAACAATCCCTCCGTTTAGGGTTCTCTTTGTCAGTGGTTTGCTGGTAAAAATTCTCAGAATAGACACTTGATGAACTGATACCTTGACGAACTGATACAATCCCTCCATTTTGGGTTCTCTTTGTCAGTGGTTAGCTGGTAAATTACGATTGGGTCACTTAGAACGGGCAACCACTGAGAAGCTATTAAGTCCAACCTAACTGACTGCCTGTGGTGATTACTCGAAAACGACTGTTTCCCAGCAACGTTTGAGGGACCGTTTTCCATTTCGGGGGCTCTCCGCCCCCCTAAAAACACCCCAAAGTGGACAGGAGGGGTGGTTGCACTCTTTAGCGGGCACCCTTTAGAGGTTTCAGGGGTTGCATTTCCGCTACAGAGCCAATTTACATTTCCTTGGCTGGACGTCGGCATAACACAAGTATTTACATAAATTAGGAGACTGGAGCCGAGTCAGAAGCCTGGTTTGTTTTTCTTCTTCTTTTTCTCCTTCTTCTCCTTACTTCTTCTTCTTCTTCTTCTCCTTCTTCTCCTTCTCTTTTTTGTTTTTTGTCTCCTGACTGTTGTGATTGTAGATGTTGTTGAAACTATTCTGTTTCAAGTTGAATGGAAATGCTGAATTTTCAGCACCATCTACTTTTTCTAGTTGAGAGTCTAGCCTTTTTCAGCTTTTATCAAAAACCACATTCACTCCCTTATTTTGTACTCATAGAGTTATTACTCAGACCCATTTCATTTATGAGCAAAACAGCGTGAATAAGAGTACTGAACTGATACGATACAACTTTCAAATTCGATTATGGCATCCAGTTCATTATCTTCTACTTCAATTCAATCACATTTTTAGTAAAAAAAAATTTTTAATGTTCAATGGACAATAAATTACGACTGTGTAATGCAAGTTTTGTAGTATGAATTACATTCATATTAGAAACAATTTTATCTCTGTATAAAACAACGACATCGTTCGGAGAAAATTGCACTTGTAGTAGAAACTTTCCAATTGTTTGATCAAAATGGATTCCGAATAAAATTCACATATTAATTTATTAACATCAAGTTGAAAACTCAAAACTTAGATGTAGTTGCTCCATTCACCTTCCAAAATGGCCGCTTCTCGAAGGCTGAAATACGTCACGATTGAATACTGTGCTGTGATTGGATGTGAGCTGATACATGTCGTGCCTATCTCTCTCAGTGGGAGGAGCTAGCCAATAGGAGTTGAACATCATTGAATAATTAGCGGGTCAATCTAGTTCTTGTAAGAAAAAGGGTGACTCGATTGGTCAAGTGTTCATAGATTTTCACTAATTTTCATTTTCAGAATATCTGCCCATGTGTACCACTCTATATCAATGTGGAATAATAATACTATACTGAGGGTGATGCCCACATGAGCTCTTAGGCTCGCACCTGTGCGTGGGTAATGAGTCAGAGATGTCGACTACTTTTCAAGTAATTGGGACCGACAGCTTATCGTCTCCTTCGAAAACTGTTGAATAGTGGTAAAAGCTATGACGTGATCTGCAGTTTCAATAAAATGTGAGTATGGAGGATAGAGATGGACAATATCTAATGAAAGTGAAAAATCTTTGTGAATTGGAAAATGAATTCCCAATCCTCTTCGATAGATCCATTTTTTATTACTAGATTGAAAACCACGATTAATTCTCTCAATTTTTCGCAATGGCATTGATTTTACACCCTGTAAAATAATATTTTACACACTGTAACAATAGTATAATAGTATTTTTCCGTCAATGAATCTACTAGATCTTGAAACTAAATCATTGAAAAGAGAAAACATTCAAATTTAAACATTCAAATCACACCTTCTCAGTAGAAGATTATGATGAATTTTAGACTACGATTTCCATACAGGTTCAAAATTCCCAAGTTCCTAGAACCTGATGAATATGAAAGTCAGTACAGGGGCGATTGATATTTCATAAACAGCTAAGTTACTTCGAATTTCTAAAAACTGCCAAGTGAAATAGTTAGTAGGTTCTAATATAAGCCTGAATAGTAGGCTAGAATTTATTATATTTTACGTAGATATAAGCCTATATGGTAGGCTCATAATTATATTCTACGTAGATATGAGTAATCAAAGTAATATTTAACCTTCGCTCAAATGAATCATTCAAATGAATGAGTACATAATCAATCATCCCAAAAGCCTGGTTTTCACTATTAGAGTTAGTGGTCGAGTAACTGGCATACTAACTCAACCGAGCTAACTCTACTCTACTTACTTGGTCGAGTAACTGTTTTCACTACAATTGAGAATAGTAGGTAAAGTGTGTTGTCTTGTGAACAGAACTAACTTTAAAATGTCAATTATCGCTGTTCAGTCACAACAGTTTTACAAAAAGCATTGATATATGCGGCTAATCTTTTGCTTGCAGAGATAACTACGGCTATTGAAGAAGATAGTAAAAAATGAAATTAGACTCTACTCTACCAGCTCGAGACTGTTTTTCATTAGCATAGCAGTGGTAGAGTATAATAAGAAATGGTGGTGGGGGAAGGCAAGTGGTAGAGTACTATCACACGGTGCTATCTCATTCTACTATACTAAAACTAGTACTCTACCATGAACGTTTCCATTGGGAGAGTTCATGAGATAGTTAGTACTTGCCCAGGGAACTCTACCACTAACTCTACTAATGAAAACTAGGCTAAATAGATCAATAAAATCATGCGTTCATCGCATTTACTATCAACATAATTCGTCACCAGTTGAAATAAATCAATACCTCATTACCTACACCATATCTACTGTCATATACAGCTCTACTGTCATCTACAAAGCTTTGGGAAAAGCAAGAAGCCAATTACAGAATTATGCAAGTCGATCCAAGCTCCACGGCATTACATTGAGTTTCTCTCAAAACTGTCAGCATTTGTTGAACAGGGAACATTGGTGTCATTTATGAAGGATACTGACATTTTAAAGTGAATCTGGGTCTAGAAGTAAGTGAGGGGCTTCCTTGTAAGACTGACTCAGTTTCTGAGATAAGAATTTTGGCAGGTGTACTTCACCTCAAAATCCTCGTAAAATTAATGGCGCGCCATAATTCCACGTCACAAGCTGAGCCCTCTCTTCAAGCCATCTCCTTTATTACCTTTACTTCACATCGACGGATACAATATTTAATGAAAATTCACATCATTTACTAAAACCCTTCACTAAATCCAAAGCAACTCGCTTTCCTTCTCTTTTGTTACTTTTAGATATCTGACTAACGGATATTTACGAATAAGGAATTAGACTTATCATGATCCCTGATATACGATATAGTCATAATATCTTATTGAAACAACACTAAAGCCCTGCACATACACATAGATTTTTGTTAGTACGGTATTTTGCCGTCTTTATAAATTCTATCCTATTATATTGAGGAAGCAATTTCTGTATATCTGTTTATATTTTGAATATCGGGGCACCGAGCTTCGCTCGTTATTTATTTATTGATAAACAGAGCACAATTCTTCACAATGATTGGGGAAGGACAAACAGGCACAGCACATAACTGTTTCTTCCCCGAATTTTGATTTTTACACTATAAATGGTCCAAAAGATAGGTTATGTTTAATACACTTGAATTCAGGTCCAATTTTCAGTCAAAATATTTAAAAACAGAAAAGTTCTAATTTAAATTGTTTACAAACCAAATTGAATAACACTCACTAATCACTTAAAACTGTAAAATAATTATCAACTTTGAATATTATGATATACTCTAATTTAGAGTGATAAACCATGTCATGTCAACAAATCAGATTATTTTGATAGAGTCTATTAAAATTTCTAGATAATATTTCTCGCGAGATACGGTAAGCTGTTTGAATGATTACACAGCTGATCTCCAACACAGGCACACGCATCTTCTGTTATCGAGAGATGACAAAATTATCATCAGTTTTCCAAGGATGATCAGTTATCCTTTTAATGTCGTTTAGCGAGTTTTCCAAAGAATGAGACCTAGTGCAATCGAATCTTTATATCATAAACCTACTATGTTCCAAATTTCGTGAAAATCGTTAGAGCCGTTTTCGAGATCCGTGAAACATAAATAACCAGATATAAAAATAATCAAATCTAAGAATAACCAGATATATACAGAAATTGCTCGCTTAATATAATAGGATATTTGGTTATTTATGTTCAATGGATCTCGAAAACGGCTCTAACGATTTTCACGAAATTTGGAACATAGTAGTTTTATGATATAAAAAAAAAACGATTGCACTAGGTCTCATTCTTGGGAAAACTCGCTGAACGACATCAAAAGGATAATTCATCCTTGGCTGGAACAGCTGAGACTTTTTTCGTCTTTGGATAGTAAAAAGTGAGCTGTGGAAAATCAAAATATCGCAACCTCGAAATTCATAAGCTGACGTATAGCAAGCTGTAAAATATAAACACGATCTGGTGTGTTTCAAGATAAGAACAGTGAATGATTACTTTAGTTAAACAGCACCACATAATCGTTCCAATGGTAGATGGAGGACCAGTACATGCGGTCAGTAGTCGAGTGCATGGGCAATTGAAGATTAGCTGTAAGATGACAACTATAGCAAGACAATTCAAGGATTGTAAAATAATCAAGTCGAATGCTGGTAAATATTGCTGAATGCTGGTAAAGAATGCTATGAATGATTGGAAAAGGAGCAACAGGCTTGTTCTTGTCCCAAAACTGTTCCTTTCCCAAATTAGGATAGAAATTGTCCAAAAATAGGACAATATTTTACCTGTATTGTCTTATACTTGGCAATGAATGAGGTAAGTCATTTCCACTTTTATCCTTCATTTGCACTACCCTTATTTTCCGTCCTATTCCTTTAATTCCCCTATCTCCCTCATCTCCAGGTGTTTTTTTTCTCTCTCTCTCTTCCAGGTGTTTTCTCAATTTCTCTTCAGTCACGCCTATTCCAATGACACGCGGTATCAAATGCAAACCTTTTTCTCTTCAGCGACTTGCTGCTATTGACAGGGCTCAACAAGGAAGGTTTCTTTTTTCAAATTATTCTCTTAGAAATTCAATATCTTTCAAATCGAGGCTGCTGGCGTGAGATTTAATTATTTTTTCTCTTCTGGAAAGGAAGAAACCGTTTCATACTTCCTCCTTTCCACCGCCACCAACCTTCCTTCTTCTTTTTCACCCTCTTCTTCTTCTTTTTCTCCTCCTCCACCCATCCCTTCTCCTCCTCCTCCTCCTCCTCCTCCTCCCCCTCCCCCTCCTCCTCCTCCTCCTCCTCCCCCTCCTCCTCCTCTCCTCCTCCTTCTCTATTTCCTCCTTCAACACCTACTCCTCCTCATCATCCTACTCTTTCTTCTCCTCCTTCAACTTCTACTTCTCAATGCTCACTTGGAAATTGTGAAAGCCTATTGATTGAAGGCTATTCGATTGTATTGACAATAAATGGAGGAATTTTCCTGTCATGAGCGTCTTTTATTTTTTCTTCAACTTTTCCAACCAAAAAGGTTTGAGAGGGAATCGAGAGAGGAATAATTTCTACAAGAGAAATAGTTGTTTGGGAATTGTAGTTGAATAATGCAGAGAATGAATTTACACAATAATGGACATAACAAAAAAAATTGAATTAGGAGAATCCTTTTCTTTCACATTTTTGAAACTAATGAAAGCCACTGACGTTGCAGTATTGAGTCTAAAAAAGATGTTTGGTAGCTAGTAATTGGTGGGAAGTAACGTGATTAAAAGCTCTTGCCGCCAGTAATTTATCATAATCTACTTTCCCCGTCTATTAACAGCGTTCGTACTCTAATTTTACTCAAGCATAATAAGAAACTAATAGAAGAAAGTATAAAGAGCATAGCTTATTGACCGAGCGAAGTGAGGTCTAAGATTCGAGTTGACGGTTTGGAATTTCTCTTAATGTTTAAATGTTTGAATGTTTAAATGTCTATATGTTTTTATGTTGCGCATCTACGGCGAAACGCGGTAATCGATTTTCATGAAATTTGACAGGTATGTTTCTTTTTTGAATGCGCGTCGACGTATGTACAAGGTTTTTAGAAATTTTGCATTTCAAGGAGAATATAAAGGAAAAAGGAGCCTCCTTCATACGCCAATATTAGAGTAAAAATCAGACTATAGAATTATTCATCATAAATCAGCTGACAAGTGATTACACAGATGTGTGAGAAGCCAGTCTATTGCTGTATTTCCATAAGGTCTATGGTTTCAATCATGTACTTGTGGATGAGAATACTGCGTGAGGTCTACTGTTCACAGAAATACTAGTAATTGATAGCTAAGTTGATTGTACTCAGTTATTGCTTGATAGCGTATATCGGATAATGCGATGCCAAAAAATAGAACAAAACTGAGGCTATGGGTTCAAACTGATAAAATCTTGACTAAAAAACACCTATTTTCTCAATCTAATGTGAATGTAATGAATATTGGACTGAATAAAAACATGACAATGCTCCAAGACAGAGAGAAATGATAAGACCAATGACAAGATAATGAATTCAACAAATAATAAACCAATATCTGATCCATTCTGTTCCACATATGCTCAATATCTATTATATTTTATTGTTCCATCATCTGAGCCACTGTATAACAAGAAGCATAATGCCATTTGTATTCCTTGGACCTACATTCATAAATTTTACGATCACGCAATGAGTGGATTAGATGAAAAATTAACATACTTCTAATGAACATGAGATCTCAAACCATCAAGCACTCATAATACAGACCCCACCTCGAAATGAAAATTTAATCGAGCTAACGCCAGGTAAATTTTACGGGGTAATAATTCTGAAAGCAACACACGACACTTGCTCGCTGAGATAATACAAGGCGCACAGCCGTGGCTTGCCTGCCTCAGGCCTGGTTTATGTGACAACCACAGATAGTCTACAAAATACTGCTATGAAACCTTACATGGGAGTAGTCTTAAAACAGTGGGAAAATGCGATGAGAATTTTTCATGACTTAAAAATAGGTTCAGGATGGTTATAGCGGAAATACCTACCTAGTTGATAGTCATATATGCTTTCAAAAATGTAGTAAATGGTTAATGTTCAAGTTAATCGTTTATGACTAATCAAATATTGTGGAAAGTTAATCAATGTAAATGATTAATAGCTAAGGGTTGATATCTAGTTGAAGATTCAATCGCTATTATACAGGAAGTTTACGAACTCCTTACCAATACTCTAGGGCATAGTTCCTGGGTAAAAAACATATCCAAGTATATCATATTTAAATTGTCCGGAAGTATTCAGTTACTCACACAGCGGCCATTTTGCTTTTTTCTCTTACTATTTTTTTCTAAATACGAAATTTAAACATACGAAATTGAAAATTTGCACGATCATTAATAACAACTAGACAAAGCTACAAAGAAATTATAATGATTTTTCAAATTCATAAAACAAAATGACGGCCATTTAAAATTTTGTTTCTTGAAGAACTCAGAAACCGTTAGTTTTACAAAATCTTTACAGGAATAACTTTTCTTAGTAAATTTAATTGCCTATCGATTGGTTCCAGAATATTTAAGATTGGACCAAGATCAACTGAGATATGGCAGCCTTAGTGATAGGTGACCACTGATTAGTATGACCAGAGAAAACTATTAAATTGTTTAATATACTAGAAGATTGTCTTAAACTAGAGGATTGTTTTATTCTATGGTTCTATTGGACTTAACTGGATTCAAAACGATCACTGTTATAAGGAAACTTTCAACTTCTTATCATTTATCATTTTCCATTAATACTCTTTCATCGCTCTGTGTTTGCTGTTTGAATCACCATTTTGATTTCTCTAAGCCGCCAATCGGGGAAGAGCTTGTCTAAACCAATCGCAGACGTTCACCTTCATAGGTCACGGCTTCCACCAATAGCGGTGCTCGACCGTTAAAAATATTTCTGCTTTTTACCTTCAACTTTAGTTCAACAAAGAACCGAAATCGGTATTTTGATTTTTTAATAGATCTTATAAATCTCATAGTTGGACAATATCTAGTCTTTTTATTAGGCCTATCAAGAATTCATTATTTCCAGATAGATCTGTGATTTATGATTTATCATATCACTTTCATAATGTTTTTTTGATATTCGATTTTATTAATTTCATTCCACTATGATTATAGATCCTATGATTAAAAATCAAAGTAACCTGTTTTAAAATTTATTTTATTCTTACAGATGTATTATACAACATTACTGTAGTTACACATTCCTGTTTGTAGTCTGTTTTTCACCATTATTTGAATACAATATGGGAAATTTTAGTCTAATAGAAGTACAACACTACTGTAGTTACACATTCCTATCAATATCATCAACCATTTTCTGCTATCTGTTTATCTGTATTTTCACCATAATTGAATACAACTTAAAATTCAAGTCTCAAACGTTCAAACGCAGTGTACAAAAATTAATCATCATTCTAAATAAATAATACAGACTAGTTTCTTCTTTAGCACCCTTTCATCAAACAGAAACAAACAATACAAGAACTCGTAGACTCAGATGCAGTTCACAACAGATTGAGAGACTACTAGAGGACTAGTATTAGAAAAAGTAGAGAGATGAATTTAAGGTCAGTTGTAGGTAGTCTTCAACATATTGAGGTTCTACTATAGTGTGGTGCACGTTATAATGGCAGTGGAGAAAGATAGGAGAAAACGATTCTCTGTCTTATCAATGCTTCCTATAGATGGTAGCTGATACAGGTTTATTGATGTATTATTAACGGTTCATTCTCGTTAAAAATGATCGATTATATTTTATTAAACAAGAAATTATATTTCTCAATAATTTCATAATGCATTTTTATAATATATTAGGATTTTACAGTATTCTACTGTCTTCCTTCTTTTAGCCGAGTCCTCCATCCTTGTCTGTCTTTCCACTCACCATCTCCCAAATTCCTCATTTATAGACATTTCAAGACTGATAACTTTGGTGAAGCAGTTACTCTTATGAATGAGGACCTGACTGCTGTCTCACTCTGGACAGCACAACATGGTTTAAAATTAATGAATCAAATCCAAAACAATCGTTATAGGTAATAGAACTTTTGAACCAAATTGACTTTAACCATGGACCTTTCATCGAAATTAACTCTCATAGACTGGATTATAGTGAAAACATTACAACTTAGGACTTACATTTAACAGACATCTAGACTGGACTGAACAAGTGACAAAGACTTGCAACAGGGTCTTTGCAGGCATTCACTCACTGAAGAGAATTGGAGCTGTTATCCCCTGAGAGAATAATGCTTGTGAAGACCTTGATATTTCCGCATTCCATTATGGAGATGTGGTCATACAGGACATGACAGTGACTATTTCTGATAGACTGCAAGGGCTCAGAACTACTGCGTGAGATTCGTCTTTGGCCTTGAAAGGGACGTCCACATAAGCCCTTACATCACTCAGATGGGTATTTTGAAGCTTCGAGACAGCAGAATTTATCATGTGCTGATGCTCCTCCACAAGGTTCTGGCAACTGGTGTCTCCTCTCTACTTTACTTGAGTCAGAATTTCAATTCCTTGCAGGAATCAACAGAAGAGATACGAGGCATGGTGCGAGCCTGTTGAGCATTCCCATCCATCGCACTGTGACATATAATAGGTCGTTCTGTGTGACCGCTTGCAGACTTTGGAATAGCTTACCCGCATCTTTGAGGAGTGTGGAGAGGCGGACACTGTTCGGCGCGGAGGTCTTGCGTGACTGAGGGAGGGCGATCGGGGCATAGGATGAGGAGGTGTGTATGCGTGGTGTGTTTGCTTGTGTAAAGGTGTGTGTTTGCGTGAAATTTTCTTGTTTCTTGCTTGAAAATTAAAAAAAAAAATTCCTATAACTCTATTTTCTAACTTTTTTTTCATTTTCTTTCAGTCTAAAAATATATCTACTAAATGAATGAATTGGTTTTTGCTTTTTTTCAATTATTGTTTATATTATATACATATATATTTTTTTTTCTATCATATTACTTATTATTATTTAAAGAGATTATTCATTATGTTTTGATGTAGATGCATTAGAATTGTTAGGAGGGTTAAGTGGAGAGAGGGCCGGCTGCGCCCTAACTTCGCCCTCCAGGTTAAAATAAAGGCAGCCTATCTATCTATCTATCTACCATACCCTCATCCACTTCATCCCTCCAAGACCTTCTTGGTCTTCCTCTCCTCCTCCTCCGCCCCAACGGAATCCAATCTGTCACTATTCCAATCCACTTTTATAATTTCCAAATTTTATAATAAAAGATGAAATATTTTGTTAATTAATTATCAATTCTACATTGTTAAAAGACAATCTGGCGACAGAGCAAAGCAAGAAAGTGATAGCGCTATCCGCTTTGTTGAATGATGAACAAGGATAGAAATACCATTGCAAATCAAACACTACCATTATAACGTGGACTTCACTATAGAGAACTAGTCTTAAAAAGTGCTCAGAACAAACTCATCATTTTCCAACGTTGTGTGCGTAAAGTACCCACCCTAGTAGCCCTACATTTTTCTTATCAGGAAGCTATTAGACGGCTCCCACAGTTCTACACAGTTTCTTATGGGGCCATTCACACTGGAATAAGTGCCACTAACTCGCCAAAGTATCTGCAAGAGTGGGAAGTAGGCCGAAAAGGCTTGAATTAGTGTCTGAAATCTCAGATACCCAATGGACCCTTGTACCTTACTCGTTTCTGGAAAGTCTCCAAACAACTCTACCCACTTAAAGTTACTTTCCGACCCGGCAAACTAAAAACTTCTCCATATAACCTACTCATTCTTGTATTTTCTCGGCAGATAAATAACAGACTCTCCGTATTTATTGTGAGAGTATTTTATCGTGAACAATGAACGACATTTTGTCACCTTTTTGTGCCGAGAGTTTTACGGCGCAACCACAATGCCAGCTTAATGCTTTGCTGCGAATTTTATTACCTTGAATTAATATTGTGGTATCCCACCAGTGCAGGCTGTTTAGTGGATTTATTGCCTGGGAGCTGAGTGTGAGGTACGTGATGCTTTAAAAGTCACATTCGCTGAGTGAAAACATAAATAGATTCCAAGTTTAGTGTTGCATTTTTATCGGGTGTTTGATACTTACTACAATCTGCTGAAGGGCTGTTGCCATGTACAAAATACTCTGGTATTATTAATTCACACTGCCTTCAGAGATTTTGTAGAACTTCTTCATGATTATATGAAAAACTGATAACACAAATGTGTAATCAATGTTAAAAAATTGTAAATATTTGTGTAACAATTGTATCACCATATTTGTATAATCACTTTTTCACCTCACTCTGGTATTATTTTTCAACTACAGTATGTAATTATTTGTGTAACAATGTATCACCATATTTGTATAATCACTTTTTCACCTCACTCTGGTATTATTTTTCAACTACAGTATCAACAAAAACATGTTTAATGAATAAGACATGAGAATGAGAAGATATCTTTGTTACTAGATTTTGGCTTACTGACTGAAGAGATCAAGTTTTTTCTTTCCTTGCCCTACTACCATAGGTAAGGAAAGTATTGCTTTCCAAAAAAAATTAAGGTACCCCAATTTCAAGTTTTCTATACGTTTCAAGGTCCCCTGAGTCCAAAAACATGATTTTTGGGTATTGGTCTGTGTGTGTGTATGTGTGTGTGTGTGTGTGTGTGTGTATGTGTGTTTATGTGTGTATGTCTGTGAACACGATAACTCCATTCCTTATTAACCGATTGACTTGAAATTTTAAACTTAAGGTCCTTATACCATGAGGACCCGACAATAAGAAATTCAATAAAATTCAATACAAGATGGCGGAAAAATGGCGGATAATTACTAAAAAACCATGTTTTTCACGTTTTTCTCGAAAATGGCTCTAACGATTTTCTTCAAATTTATACCATGAATAGCTACTTATAAGCCCTATCAACTAGCATAAGTCTCATTCCAGGGAAAATTTCAGGAGCTCCGTAATATTCTTGAGAAAAATGGCGGATAATGACTAAAATACCATGTTTTTCACGGTTTTCTCGAAAACGGCTCCAACGATTTCCTTCAAATTTATACCATGAATAGCTATTTATAAGCCCTATCAACTGACATGAGTCTTATTTCTGAGAAAATTGCAGGAGCTCCGTAATATTATTGAGAAAAATGACAGACTAAAAAACCATGTTTTCCACGAATTTCTCAAAAACGGCTCTAACGATTTTTTTCAAATCTATACCCTGTATAGTTATTTATTAGCTCTATCAACTGAAATGAGTCTTTTTCCTGGGGTACTAATGGGGGGTCCACCCAATCCTTGAGAAATGGACTTTGTAACCTCCTTCTCGTGCATTGAGATAGGTTGGTACACGGTTTTTACTTTTTCTTCTCCCATATACCGTGGGTACGGTAAATAGAGCAGTTTATAAAAAGAACACAGTCATAGTCAAGATATTTCATCTGTAGAACAGCTGTTTTGACGAATTTCAAAAAAAAAAATCATCGAATTTCACAATTTACATAAAGGAAAAAGTACTCTGAAAACAATTATTGTATATACACGTCATATACAGTAGTCTGATCGTAGTTGCAAATATGTTGCCGTCAATCTTCATTATGTTATTCCCCTAAATTATTCTCGTTTGATAATGAGGCTTATAGTTCAATGAGCAAGGAAAGTTGTGTGAGTGTACCACACCAGATTTTTTATTATGCTGGGCTCTACCAAACGAAATCAATCTTGACTCATGATCGAGATGACTGACTAATGCTCTAGATCAAACTTCCTCAACTGATATACCTACCCTAAGGCCCGGTTGCACAACAGTCGGTTAAATTTTAACCGTGATTAACTTTACGAGAACCAACCACACAAGGCATTTTTGAAAAGACAGCTTCTCTGATTAGTTCTCATGGAATCAACCACGATAAAAATTTAACCGGCTTTTGTGCAATCGGCACTTAGTTTCAATAAGGATGTACATTCCACGTTGATTCTTTTTAATAGATGAATCAATATTCTTTGTTTTAACATACAAAGAGTGGACAGCCCAAGAAGAGTCTACCGATATTAAGTTAATGATAACAGAATTCATTTACAAAATAATTAAATAAGATGCACCAATAGTGTTGAAAAATGTTTGTAATTTTAAAATAAATTAGTGATATTCGTGACACATCCCAGTGTTTTCATTATGGATAGATATGAATCCCAACATCTCATCAACAACAGTATCTAAATAAGAGTGATATTTACTATAGAAACTTTGCTGTTACATTCGTTATTTGCATAATATATTAGGATAGTTTACTAGAGATTGTTGGAAGAGTGAAATCCAATAACAGTTCCTCTTCAATGGAGAAGTAGGAATAACAATTTTTCATGACTATTCTTTTTCACCATTGGTGTCATCTCCTTTATAGTTGGACTTTTTTCAATTAAATTGTTTCATGTTTTAAAAATTATAATATTTAAAAAAATACAAATATTTCCATACTGAGATTCGCTTCCAACTTACAGCATTAGTTCAATGCTAGGTACTGATTTCATTCATTATGAATATTTGTTGTGAATTCAATAGTTATAGATCAAAATACAAATTCAACGAACTACAAAGTGATACCATGATACAGGGCAATAACACTAGAATCCCACACCATCGTTTCCAACAATCCATGTAGGCTTATTACAGTATGGAAACAACCCATGTAACAAGACCAACATTTGCCTGTTGAAATGTAAATACTGTATGCTAATTAAATGAAGAAACCTCACGTAGACACATCCGAGTAATGAGCTAAACGGGTTTTGTCGTCTGTACTGCAGAAAATAAACAAATACGTTCCGAAATAAATACAGTAAATAGAAATTTTAATGAGATCTGATTGAGAATTCACAGCTCTAATGAGAGCTGATCGCCAATTTTCAATAACGAGTTTGCGATTGATTTTAGGATAGAGTTTCCAGATGTCACTTATGGAGAGGAAGTAGTTTATCACTTCAAAGGATGCCTTTGATGTAATTTATCACTTCAAATGAAGTCTTTGATGTTGGTCACGCGAAGTAATCACGCGATTGATGGAAAAAAGGTTTGTCAAAGGTAAGACATTTCTGTAGTTTTTGTTCTTTACTATGCATTCATATAGTTAGTTGCTGTTTTTGCTGTGAATTTGAGTGGTTAGTTGCTATTTTTGACTGAAAATTGTTTTTTTTATAAATTCATATCCGTTTGTCTTGAAAGACGTTTTCAAGCTACTTTTAACTTGGATAATGATGCATCCAAAAGTCATGAAAAACATTGTAAAGACTTTCAATAATAAATGGAGAATGAGATTAGCATTAATGCAAAATCGATCTATTCATTCTAGTGTTAGAAATCAGGGACTACAATCAACTACGAGCATGCTGTTCCACAATAATTATTCATGTTTATTGTTTATTGTTTTTGAAGGGACGGATTCAAGGATCCAAAGGTTCAAAGAACCCAAAACGTCAACCGAAGCTTATTGTGTTCCCAAGTAGTATGTTAGTTAGGCAAACCAATACCTGCATCCTTCACAAGAACCAGGTGTTTTTCCCTATACTAACATCCATTTATCACCTGGTTGCTTGTCGCAATCCAGTGTGATAAGCTTGGCAGTCTCTTCAAACTGATTAGTCCTCGTGACCTACGTGAGTTCCACTCCTAACCTTCTTTCTTGGTCCTTCCGCTGAGGAAGGGGTAGCCAAGTTGCCTCTAGGGCGCCCGGCCACCCTTGACTCAGCCTCTTGACCCACATTTGTGCCTGGAGTTTCACCCATCTTTGGTCTCTTGGGTTTTTCTTTTTGCCCCTCCGAAACTGCCCTGATGGGGCAGATCCCGTGGGTTTGAAGGCAAGGCAAATTCTGAAGTTGCCTTGGGGTTCCTTTCAGTCGCCTCCTACGACAAGCTCCCCCAATCCACAGGGGCTTGCCGACAAGATCAACTAGTCAAGATCAAGATCACTATTCATGTTTGCCGACAAGATCAACTTTAACTTATTCACTTGATCACCTCTTTGATAAGAATGATGAGCTTTCATGGATTACAAAAAATCCGGGAAATTGATAAAAGTCTGTTTTTGTTAATCGAACACAATGTTTTCCCAAGATTGATTGTTTGCCCTGATTGGATTACAAAAAATCCGGGAAATTGATAAAAGTCTGTTTTTGTTAATCAAACACAATGTTTTCCCAAGATTGATTGTTTGCCCTGATTGGATTACAAAAAATCCGGGAAATCGATAAAAGTCTTTTATGTTAATCAAACACAAAGTTTTCCCAAGCTTGATTGTTCGCCCTGATTGGATTACGAAAAATCCGGGAAATCGATAAGAGTCTGTTTTTGTTAATCAAACACAAAGTTTTCCCAAGCTTGATTGCTTGCCCTGATTGGATTACAAAAAATCCGGGAAATCGATAAAGTCATTCTTTGTTAATCAAACACAAAGTTTTCCCAAGATTGATTGTTTGCCCTGATTGGATTACAAAAAGAATAATGATTCTTCGAAATATTGTTTCCAAATTGAAACGTTCACGTAGCAGAACGGATAGGATCTGATCCAACATCAAACCTGATTATCATCCGTTTGGAAACAATGTAATGAGTGCTTCTAATATAATATCATCACTAATCGAAGCAACCTCCACTGGATATCCAACATAACAAATTGAAATGTACAACATTACCATAATAGTTCTCATCTGCTATCCAACGTTAGAAATTGAAATTAACATAAAATATAACCATTGCCATTTTCTATTCACGGTGAGATCCACTCCAAACTGTTACGATATCAAATAGATAACATTAATGCTCCCCATTCATGCAATGCTGACAGATTGTAGTGAATTGTCAGGGAATGAGCTGTCACATTGTGTGGGGCTCACTCACATTGCGACCTATTGCATTCCACAATTTCACACCCGGCAACAAACTGATGTAAGCCGACACACGTTTAGTTAGTGCAGAAATACCTTTGCAAAGTGAATTGCGAATAGAATGCAGGTTGGATGGATTGTGATAGAGGTAGAAGAGAGAGAAAGGAAAAGAAAGTGAGTAGAGAGTGAGAGAGAGAGTCAGTGAGTGAGAGAGTGTGGGTGAGTGAGAGAGAGTATGAGAGGAGTGATAGGGAAATATAAGAGGGATGAATGAGAGGGTTTGATTGAGAGAACGATAATATTATAGAGGAAGAAAGGATGGAGAGAGAGAAAGATAGGATGGGAGTAGGAATCTGAAAACAGACAAAAGGAGGAGAAGGAGGAGGAGGAGGAGGAAGAAAAGGAGTAGGGAGAGAGAGTCAGTGAGTAAGAGAGTGTGAGTGAGTGAGAGTGTGAGAAGAGTGATAGGAAAATATAAGAGAGATGAATGAGGGTTTGATTGAGAGAACGATAATATTGTAAAGGAAGAAAGGATGGAGAGAGAGAAGATAGGAGTAGGAATCTGAAAACAGCCAAAAAGAGGAGCAGGAGGATGAGGAGGAGGAAGAAAAGGAGTAGGAGGAGAAGGAGGCGAAAGGGGATAGATAGAGAAGAAGAATAAGAAGAAGAGGAAGAAAAAAAGGAGAAGGATAAATGGATAGTAGAGGAGAAACTGAGGGAGAGAGAATGAGATAAAGTGAGGATAAAGATTAGTCAAGAGAGAAAGTGGAAGAGATTAAAAGAGAGAGAGAGAGAGAGAGCGTGTGTGTGAGAGAGAGAGAGAGAGAGTGAGAAACAGCATAAGATATGAAAAGAGAGACCGAGGAAGAATGTGAGCGTCTGAGTGAGAGAGAGTGACAGCAAAAGAGAAGAAGATACGTGTGAGTGAGGCCAACAGAGAATAAGAGGGTGTGAGTGAAAGAAAAGACAAAGGATCGAGAGAGAGAGAGAAATAATTTGAGATGTAAAGGATAGAAACTAGGATAGAGGATGAATATATATTATTGTCCAGATAGGGTGAGAGAGAGAAATTGGAAGAAGACAGAGACAAAGAGATGGGAAAAATGTAGAACAAGAGAAAGAAAGATGAACAGTAATGGTGAGAGTTAACGAGAAAGTGGAAGAGAATGAGAGGGAAATAAATTTAGGGAACAGAATAGAAAGATGGATTAGGGAATGCATAGTGGAAAAGAGAGAGGAGATAAGGAAGTGTGTGTTATTGAGAAAGGGATAATGCTGAAAAGAGTGCGAGAGAAAGATAATATAGAAGAGAGAGTGAGAGAGCGTGAGAAAGATAATATAGAAGAGAGAAAGAGAGGAAAGAGAGTGAGAACTCGTGAGATGGCAGATGAGAGAAGAGAAATAGTAACCTGTAATCGTTAACGACAGGCTTTTAATCAGACCTGTCTGTGACGTAGCATTTAACGTCTGTTTGTCTAAGCTAGGGTCGATTATTGGCGGGCGATTACTGGGCTGGTGGCAAATTGTATTCATTATACTAACCGAATTGACTCTACGTTCTGGCATTCAGATCTTCTGTGGAGTCCACACTACTGAATTATTCCCTGTGTAGTTACTAAGAATGGTCTCTTTGTTTATCTCATGCTTCCATACTGATTAATCGAAAAACATTAAGCATCCGAGCTCGGGATTTAGCTGAGTCCTAGACTTTAAACAGCTGGATTCAGAAAATTGGCTTTCCAAAACGGGGCGTAGTCGCAGTCATTGTCATAGTCACGTTTGTATTAAATTTCGAAAAACTAGACAATTGAACACACAGCTGGAGTCAGAAAATTAGCTTTCCAAAACGGGGCGTAGTCGCAATCATTGTCATAGTCACGTTGGAATTGAATTTCGAAAAACTAGAAAATTGAACACAAAATAGAATATAGAGTAAATAGTGAAAAGTCTCAGCTATTTTTAATTATTTAGGAATGTCTAATTCCGTCAAGGAAAAACGTTTCCAATTATAGAAATGAGAAAATAAAAACTACGACTACTGTTATAAAAGCTGCGACTACGCCCTGTTTTGGAAAGCCAATTTTCTGACTCCAGCTGTTTAAAGTCTAGGACTTGGCTGAATCCCGAGCTCGGAAGCCGGCCCTAAAAGTTATAAGGACCTTTTTATCTCATCAAAACTCAACTATAGTGAGATCCATATTATAACGGCAGTGTTTGATTAGCAATGGTATTGCTATCCTTATCTATCATTCAACAAAGCGGATAGCGCTATCTCTTTCTCACTTTGCTCTGTTGGAAGATCGTCTTTCAACAATTTAGAATTATAATTAATTGACAAAATATTCAATCTCACAGATGAAAATATCCTGATCATTGAAAAATATTTTTTTTCGACGGATAAAATACAATTGTTTAAACAAGGGTAAACAGTTGGGCCCGGTTGCACGAAAGCTTGTTAAATTTTAATCATGGTTGAATTTCACGAGAACTAATCGAAGGATTTTTTTTGTAAAGAAGGCTTCTCTGATTGGTTCTCGTGGTATTTAATCAGGATTGAAATTGACATACTTTTAAGCAACCGGGTGTTAGTACTAATTTGATATACCGGTATCAGCTATCCTCCATAGAAGGCAGTGGCAAGGCAGAGAATCGGCTGAGCAGTTCTCCTATCTTTCTCCACTGTGATTATAACGTTGAAATCACTATACGAAGCCTGTTTCATAAATATTTAAATTTCTTCAACTCCAAGCTTTGCTTATTTACCGAATCTAGAATTCCAAGTTGTTCAATCAGGATAATTTCATACTTGCATTCGCATTTCAAGGTAAAATACAGTCAAATTTAATCATGATTGCTACGCAAATACACTTTATTTTATTAAGAAGGACGATCAGATAGATGTATTAGAATTAAATGAAAATATATATCCTCATTTGAACAGCCTCGATAAAATTCCTCCAAAACTGAAAATCTCCCATCTATGATAGATGCTTCACAACCTGAAGACTAGATTGATATTACAACAGGATAAAAATATGACCACAGTTAGACAAATTCTAGAAAATTCCTCCAAAACCAAAAACTCCCGTCTTTGATAGATGCTTCACATCTGGAAGACTAGATTGATATTGAAAAGGGATAAAAATATGAATTCAGTTGAACAAACTCTAGAAAATCCCCTCAAAACAAAAAAGCTTTCATCTTTGTTAGATACTGTACATCTGGGAAATAAAATTGTTTTTGAAAAAAACATTATATATATTATGTCCTCAGTTGAATAAACGCTAAAAAATTCCTCCAAAACCAAATATTCCATCTTTGAAACATTTCTTAACATTTCGCTAAACAACAAACGAGTTCCTATCACACATAAATCACATCCTTGTTGGGAAAATAATTTTCTCATACAAACATTCCACTCCTGGATCCTGCTAATGAAAATGATCCTAAAACTGCGACCGAGGATACAAGAAATCCCGTAACGAGGATAATGATAGCCAAGATGAACAACACTTATTACTCAGGATTACGAAGCATCCCAGTGTTTTGATTACCACATTATCCAACAATCTACGAAAATTACGACCCCATTATTGGATTTATATCTTGTCGTTGGAGAAGGGGGTGAGAGGTCTGTAATAAAATATGAAAATTGGAAAATTTTAATACGATATGCCTAATCAAAACAGAGAGTTATAGGTGAATCAATAAAAATTTTGTTACTGTCGAAAATTCAATGACGGGGTATGAAATGAGTGTCGTAAAAAAGTTTGAAGAAGTTTTGTCAGGGTTTAGTTTGTTCGTAACAGCTGGAGACGATATTAAAAATGATAATGACAGTGGCATTAGGATCCATCAACATTCAAACAAAACAAAAATTCCCTCGCAGCTTTCCTGCGATTCGTCGAGAGGATTTTCGGCCTGTCAGTTATGTTTATTTGTTGGTGCGTATTACGCCTACTTAGAGCTCGGCTCACATAAAGCTTACTGAACCCAACGACAAAACTTACGAAAACAACCGCTAGAGGGCGTAAAGAACGAACAACAACTGTGATAAGAATTGGGGAGACAAAGAAAGAGAAGAAGAAGAAGGAGAAGAAGAAGAAGGGGAAGAAGAAGAAGAAGAAGAAGAAGAAGAAGAAGAAGAAGAAGAAGAAGAAGAAGAAGAAGAAGAAAGAAGAGAAGAAGAAGAAGAAGAAGAAGAAGAAGAAGAAGAAGAAGAAGAAGAAGAAGAGAAGAAGAAGAAGAAGACGAAGAAGAAGAAGAAGAAGAAGAAGAAGAGAAGAAGAAGAAGAGAGAAGAAGAAGAAGAAGAAGAAGAAGAAGAAGAAGAAGAAGAAGAAGAAGAAGAAGAAGAAGAAGAAAGAAGAAGAAGAAGAAGAAAGAAGAAGAAGAAGAGAGAAGAAGAAGAAGAAGAAGAAGAAGAAGAAGAAGAAGAAGAAGAAGAAGAAGAAGAAGAAGAAGAAGAGAAGAAGAAGAAGAAGAAGAAGAAGAAGAAGAAGAAGAAGAAGAAGAAGAAGAAGTGGAAGAGGAAGAAGAAGAAGAATAAGATAACAAAAGGGATTGACATCTTGGTTGGGGGCGCAGACGTGTGACAAATTTAGAGGAAACTCAACAATAACTGGAAATGTAAAACAGAATAATTCTACACTTGTCACAACAATGGGAAATGCGGATAAATAATGTGGAGGAAGCAGCTGAGTACTTGGAAAATCATTTCAAATGAATTGTATTTGATTTTGAATTTTAGAGAAGGGAACAACTGAAGTCTGGAATATTCTGGAGTCGTGACGGTTCCAATCAATTCCTATTCTAGGTTATACTTCTTATAAGTGCAAAATTGCTTTTATAATTCAAATGAATACTGTAATTTGTCGATTTTAGAAGCGTTGAAATTTCTTTGTTTGATTAAATATTAGTTACTATAACAGGAGTGTGTTTTCTTCTGGTATTTCAAAATGATTTCCTAGGAGTTTTTTAAGTGATGAGAATCTTATACGTGTCAATAGCAAGTTAAGATGAGAATACTATACGTCTTATTAGCAAAGCGGGTTAATTTCAAGTGGTGATACATTGGTAATAACTCTCGAATATTCCTGTGACCTCCAACTTTTCAATTTTCAAGAAATGTACTTCCAAAGCTTCTCTTAAATATTGGAGTCTTCGGTTCGACTAGGACATCTGCGCCTACGAAAAAATGGCCGCCGTAAGTGGTGGCTGGCAATGATATTTTAAACGGGAACTGGACGAACTGAGATTTCGACAAACTGAGACGCTCTCTCACAGCTGATTAGTGATTTTTTCTCAGTAGGAATTTCTATAAGTCGTGGTTCGACTTAATAATAGTGAAATAGTGAGAGCAAAGACCTTAAAGATCTCTTTAAGGTCTTTGAGTGAGAGTAGCAAAAAAAATATGAACTGAAAATTCATTAGATCATAAGGGCCGTTTGCACAGTCGAAACTTAAACTGAATTTAATCAGCTGTTGGCTTAAACTGAAATGAAACAAATTATAACAAACGATAATTGATACGGATTTATTCAGTTTAAAATGAAATTTAGTTTAAACTGTTACTGTGGAAACGGCTCTAAGTGATAAGTCTTATAACTTGATTGAATCAAGAATATTTGATTTTCTTAATTTACAGTTGCCTGAATTTAATATATAATATTCCAATACTTTTAGGTATAATTTCCTATTAGTCACTGTTTAAATGCAACACAGTCTAGTCCAAATTCTCTCAAATGATATCATAAACGCATGAATTTAGTCAATTAGTATTGCCTCAATTAAAGAATATTTTACTAATATCAACTATAGTTTTAATCAGGTTGAGTAACTGTTTGAATGCAACACAACTAGAATCGCAGAATCATTCAGACTTACTAGAATCATAGATCTAATTTCAGACTTATTATTCAGACTTATTTCAGACTTGGAATTGCATACTTATTATTCAGACTAATGAATCAGATTTATTATTCAGACTTAGAATTGCAGACTTATTAATCTAATTTCAGAATCCAGTCTAAATTCAGAAATATATCTCTCACAATTGAAATGTATAATACCTACACCATTCTCAAGTGAAGTAAATTCAGTAACATCTCACACGTTTAAAACGTATATTACCTACTGCTCGCAAAGTAAAGTGATGCCCTGACTCCATAAAATATCAGCCGGGCGCTTCCGAAACTTTTGAAATTTCCTGCAGGTGTTCTCCATTAGGATACTCGCGAAATTAATGGCGTCATAACATAGCGCTACAAGCCGAATAATGTCCATCTTTTATTATGGCCGAATATCTTCCCATAACTTATCCTGCATTAACTTTTGTTTCTTACTACAGCTAGAGAGTGTAGACTGTACTTTGACTACAGCATCTCTATCAAACCACTCTGTCTCCATTACGAGTAATTGCCTGTATTTTTCACTACTACCTGTTCACTCAAAACTTCCAGCATTGTTCAAATGGGAAGCAATGTTTTTAATAATCAGGAATGCTGATATTTTTGAATAAAGATAACCAAGGAGAAATTGCTTACAAATCTCCGAGCATCTATCATGGCTGAAATTTTCAATTTCGGTACCCACGTGTGCAATAAATGGAGTGCAAAGTACAGTTGTTTTCTCAAGATTAGTTGGAGAATGATGGTGTTGCATTTTTCGGGGAGTTATTAATTTTGGGATTTGGCTGTGTTTCTCAGGCGAAGGATTTTTGTAAACATAGAGTTGATAGGAAATTTGACCACCTCTCACCTTACACTGATGAGTAATGAAACTGCTACCTCATTGAAACTAAAATAACTTTTCAATAATGGAAAAAGTTGAGATTTTTTCATTTTGAGGTTATTTTCGGAGAAATAATCTTCTTCAATTTTATTCATTCTCTCTTCATTTCCAATTGGTGAGAGCAGAATAGATTCTGGTGAAGATGATAATGATAATAATAAAGATAATAATGATAATGATAATTCAACTTCCCATCCCCAATAATTTATGTAATCTATGTAATAATTGAAGGGCTACTCTTCAATATAAATAAAAGTAGAAATCCATGTACCCTTCTAATCTATGTTATACAATCTATGTTATAGAAACACTTCACTCACATGGACTAATTTTTAACAAATTAATAAAAACAATTTAAAAATCTTGTAGTACCCTCTATTTTTTGTAGTTGGACTATTTTAAAGTTTTTAAAAAATAAAGGGTGCTACAAGATTTTCATAGTGTTTTTATCAATCTATGTTATGTAATATTTATGTAAGTTGTTAATAAGTACATTGTTCTCGTCATACAGACTAGTGAAAATTCATACAGTACGTGAATAATTACGAAATTGTAACTTGAAGAATTCTTCACAAATCTAAACCAATTATACAGAATAATATAAATATTTCAAAAATCGATTCCACTGTTATATTTCAATCTGTGATGGAATAATGCTATTGATAATTAATGATGATGAATAATTGCAATTGAGTGAGAAAATTATCAACTCCAATACTCACAAGATATGAGCTTCATGAAACAGCTACTTACCTGAAAAATATAATAAACATGATTATTGCAATTGCAAAATTATTTTGAAAGAAAACCAATCAAGATCAATACAATTGAAAAGTGAGAGTGACATAACCAACTTTTTGATTTGGACTATATAGTATAAATTGGAAATGGGACAGTTTTGGGCATGAGCCTGTTGTGCCTTTCCTCATGTTAAGTATTTGTACACAATGTGATAAATAAATAAATAAATATTGAATATTAATCAATCAATCAATTTAACAAATTCACCACAGAAACAAGAATATTTTTTAAGATCTTGGAGACTACCTCAATCAATTCATTCAATTGCTATAAAATCTAAATCATGATGCTCCAGTTCTCATTATACTCTACAGTGAGGTTCACATTATAATGGCAGTGGAGAAAGGTAGAAGAACAACGTTGCCGATCCTCTGTCTTGTCAATGCCTTCTTTAGACGGTAGCTGATAGAGGTTTATTCATGTATATTAAGTGTTCATTCTCGTTTTAAAAAATCAATTATATTTTATCAAGCAAGAAATTATATTTTCCAATAATTTCCTAATTAATTTTCATAGTTGAGATGAAATATTTTGTAAATTGATTATTAATTCTACATTGTAAAAAGACGATCTGGCAACAGAGCAAAGCGAGAAAGAGAAAGCGCTATGGCTTTGTTGAATGATATACAAGTTTAGCAATACCATTGCTAATCAAATACTGCCATTATAACGTGGTCCTCACAATAGACAACAAGACAATACATAAAATTGAGTCTCTCTTATCATATAACTTGGAAAATATGAGAAAAAGTCAAGAATATGTTTTAAAAAACGTTTCAAGCAACAGTATTCAACAATAAATCAAATCTTGTTTATCTCATTGGAAAACTCGACCAGAAACACACATAAATTCAATATTTTGTCTTTTTTTCTTTAGGGCTGGCTATTCTTAAATATGAATGAACATTGGAAATCGAAATACTTTTCCAATTTTTATTTTCAAATATTTAGTCTTGTAATATTATGATTTTAAAAGAGATACCAGAGCTTCTCCACAATAGACATACGATATATAATAATGAGTGATGCTTAATTCTAATAGATCTTAGAACTATTGGATTTTACTCCATCGACTCAACCAATAACTGTATAACAAGAATTCCCTACAAATTCAGTAGTGATTGGGAATATAAACACCTTTCTTATGTCTATTTATAAATATTAGTCTTGTAATATTATGATCTTAAAAGTGATACCAAAACTTCTGCAATCAATAAACTCCATCGACTTCTGTATAACAAGAATTCCATACAGATTCTAGTAGTGATTGAGAATATAAACGTCCAGCACAGAAAATAATAATGCAGAAATACATTTCCCAGGTTTTATCGACGTGCTTATTTCCTTATTCATGAGTCTTCCAGAGCTGAATATCAATTTTTCATCGTACAGGCGTTCTACATAGCAAGCAAGCTCTGTCTGGAGACGAAGCTTTTCATACACATTTTATTGATGGTTCACTATTACGAGAATCGAGAAGTGGAAATCGATGAAGTGTCTCTTTTTTCTGAAATCGACCCACATTTTCCACACACAAATTCACTTTATACTGGCTGTATTCCTTATGAATAGCATCAATGCTCCTCATTTGAACCAATGCTGATACGGTTTAAAGTGAATCACTCGTGCCTCAACTCTGGTTCAATATTCAATACTGAATCATTCCCCATGAACTGAATAGGGTAGCAGGCTATTTTCAACGTGGACTGGGTGTGATTCAATATTGAATGGAGAACTCTTTTTCGAATATGTGATTTGAAAGGGAAAAAAATGGTGCACGTATGTGTTCCAATAGACTATATTATAATAACTATTTTATAATGAGTAATGAAGGATTTGGCGTGCGGATGAGTTCCAATAAAGCATAGACTATATCAAAATAACTCTCTTATAATGAGTAATATTATTTTCATATTATAATTCTTGAAAGTTCTCAATAAGTATCTCTCATTAGAAGTAATTCCAGTTTCGAGAATAGAGACTGAAGTTTTCCACGAGGTTATTTTTGATTGAAACTTTTGTATTCTTATAGCTTGGAAGAAAGAAATTGAATTGATTTCATTGCTCCTTATGGCTTCTTGAGTGCAGCAGAGGAACTTTGCGCACGTATTTCACATTAAATTTTTCCTACAGTTACCATTGAATATGAAAAGTGGGTAATTATGGGTAAAATTGCCTGAATAATGTATGTGTGTTTGAATGGCGGGGAAGCGGCTGTGTGGTGTGTGCTGTGGTGGCACTGTGCTGTCGCTGTCCTCGTTGTATATAATTATAATATCTACTTAATAATTTGCTCGTTGTGCTTCGTTGCACCTCTGCTCACTATAGCAGCCAAGTCACTGTTACCAACTTCATTTTGATTTTGCTGCACTGTTGCTCCATATAACCTACTAAGTATTTTGCGTTGCCATGTTGCAAATCTGGAGTGCAGAAAAATTTTTCCCGCACTAGAGCGGAAAAGTGATTCTTTGCGTTCTGTAACCAGTGCAGCAATGACCACTTTTCAAGGTAACTGTAGGAAAAATGAATATTTAGTTATTGACAGGATATCAACATACTCGGTTGCATGCTTCAATCATGGTTTCGTCTTTTATATGTTTGTGATAATTTTTTTGTAACAAATGTACAGATCTGTCACAAAATGTATCAATCGGGAAATAAAATGATAAATTATGAAGAATATAATCAAAAATGATATATGAGTGAGTAGGCTACTATTACATAAAATAAATGTACTCTTCCAATTACAATAACGCTTTACTCATAACCTCGTCCTTTTTTGGACATTATAAAAAAAATGGGGAATTGAATAGTTTTGGGCCAAGCCTGTTGTTCCTTCTCAATCATATTTATATGATTTGTGATTGTATCTATGAATAAATAATCAGTCTAAGTTTCTTTCAAGGTAAACGTTTCTTTTGGGGCAGCAAACTGTTACTTTGCGCACTAGTTGCACAAATAACTATTTCGACACACTGCACAGAAAGCAGCTGTTTTCCAGTCCCTACGTAGATCTGAAAGACATTGTTTGCAGACGACTCTCGTCTGACGTCAGAACAGGTATCTTTCCGGCCTAGGCCGGAAAGAGTACCCTTTCCAGCCGCTAGCATGGAACTAAGAAAGCTGATCAAAAAACTTTTCATAATTTGTGTTCATTATTCAATAATTAAAACATTTATAATAATATCATCTTATTGTCATTTGAAAGAATAAAAAAGTATAAACTCAACCTCCCACATAATTATTGGACATCATCTTTTAGGTTATTTAGACAAATCAGAATAAAAAATAAAAATACTTGGACAATTTCCTGATATTCAGATTACCTCAGATTTGCTAGAGCAATCACCTTCCACTTCTGCTTTCGGAAGTGCTTAGTAAACAACTATTCTCATATGATATATATTGTTTATTTTTGTGTGGCGTAAAATAGCGTTCACACCACGGGCAAAAATGTTTTTCGGCTCTCAATCTTTTCTAGAAAACCGATTTCGAGCCGGAAAAATCTCATTTTCTGCTCTAGGTGCGAAATATACTATATTGGTTGAAGCAAACAATACAGTAGTCGGAAAAGAAAAAACAGGCTATTGTCCAAAAACTCTTCAATTTCCTAATTTTGTCTCAAAGTGTCCAAATATCATGTAGGTTATGTCCATTTCAATTTCAACACCAAATATTAATCTGTAATTACAAATTGGAATAAAACAAACAATTTGACATTTATATAGATTGATAATAAAATTTTCCTAAAAGCATCCAACAAACTTCAAATTCACTAAAAAGTTACAGAAATAGTATACAATAAGAGATCTAGACCTCGGTATATAAGGACGAATATGACAGAATAAATTTGATCATGCTGGAACATATACCAAGAGGAAAAAGATCTAGATTTCTACTTAATTTCAAGAGCTAGATTTCTACTTGTGTAAGTGTAAGTGAAAGAGTGTAAGTGTAAGTGTCCGGTACAGTGAAAATATAATTATCATGCGTTCTAATGGGACTATTCCCACTCAGCCCGGTCACGCACGTATGAATAATCCCATTAGAACTAATGTAAATCATATATTTCAACTGTACCAGACATATTCACCGATATGTAAATCCAGCTTTGAAGATCATTGATATGTGAATATCCACCTTTAGTACATCATCCAGTAGCAAACTTCTCAACATTTACACAAAACTCAATAAACCCAGATTCTAATAGGATTCGCCAGCAGTTATCCCCCATAACACATTTATTGGAAGACAGAATCGTTCCCTTCATTCAGGTGTTAGAGCTGAGATAGTGACGTCATCTAGCGGCTCATGTCACCTCGGTTGACTCAGCTCTTCACTCAACACACCTGACAACTTAAGACACTTTCTTCATTCTGTCTCTTTCCAGAGTTTTCCCTCTAGATTACTCCTTCTCTTTCCCACTTGATTTCTCAATACCCCACAATCTTCTTAGCACTTGTTCTGATGCCACCCTATCTTGGTTCTGTCTCTCTCTATCGTTCACCTTCTGAATCTCATCTTCTCTCTCTTTTCCTCACCACAACTTTCTACAATTTTCTTAGCACTTGCCCTGCTACAAAGCTTTCTTGATTTCGTCTCTTTCTATTGTTTATCTTCTGAATCTCTCCTTCTCTCTTTAACCCCTCCCTCCTATCACAATCTTCTTAGCACTTACCCTGTTACCACCTTTTCCTGATGCCATCTCTTTCTTTCGTTCACCTTCTAAATCACTCCTCTTCTCTCTATCTTCCACAATATTCTTAGCACAAGCCCTGATACAAAGAAGAACTTGATTTCATCTTTTTTTAATCTTTCCCTTCTGAATCGTACTTTTGCTGTCACTCGATCTCTCTCGCTTTCTCTCATGCTCACTCGCTCTCACTCTCTCTTAGCAAATGCCCTGCAACCACCCTCTCCTTATTTCGTCTCTTTCTAGTCTTTTTCATCCTAAATCACTCCTTCTCGCTCTTCCTCCTCTCTCCCTCACTCACTCTCTCTCTCTCTCTCTCTCTTTTTTTTGCTTTTTTCGTATCATATACAGTTCAATAATTGGTTTCTTAGTCTATATTATGTGAATTCATCTATAATTTTACTGTATTGTAAGCTATTTTATATAATTGTATAAGCCAGTATATATTGTAATCTACATAAAGTACTCAATCAATCAGTCAATCTCTCTCTCTCTTTGGTAGAGAGTTACTAGGAAGGATATTTTTAATATTCTTTCCAAAGAATGGACATTGATATGTCCAAAGCTGTCAGCATTGGTCTGATAGGAAGCAACGATTTCACCTACAAGTAACGCTGACAGTTTAAAGTGAAATGAGCAACGATAAGCGGGAGAAATGATGAGAGAAGGCAGCACAAAAAGGATTTTCTGTCACCTCCCCCCTCTCAATCTGCGCGACGTCTTTTCCCCTTATCTTTGGCTTTTCCCCCACAGTTTCTGTCTGCGTCATTTACTTGGCTTCTACTATTACAACCACTCGGCCTGGTAACACAACAACAGCTTGATTGCTGGAGAGCTTGTGATTGCTAAGACTGTCTCAGAAATTCCTGATCTGGTTGCATCGGAGTGTCACAGTTTCTGATGGGCTATGGTTTCGAATATAACGAATATTTTGTTATTTGAAATGATTAATTACTTTTACAAATTCATGTTACCTATAAAGTTGGAAGAAAAATAGCACAAGGAATACTTTATTATTTTATCTGCCAATGTTATTATATTAGTGTCATTCGCATTGTAAATGAAAAACAAATAAATAAATAAATTTGGATGAAAAATACCTATAATACACCTATAAATTTGGAAGAAAAATAGCACAAGGGATACCTTATTATTTTATCTACCAATGTTATTACATTAGTGTCATTTGCATTGTAAATAAAAATAAAATAAATGTCTTCCATGCACTTCTAATGTTATAGTGTTACATCTTCAAAAAATATGGAGGAATGATCCAGTTTCGTTGTCGAGTTCAACGATCTTTAATTATATAGGAGTCGAAGAATATGGTTCCTGAATGAATTATTCTATTTATTTTGTTCAATTTCCACCAGTGAGCGCCCTGGGCTTGAGAACTCGCTCAAAATGTCGCTGATTCCTTGCCATTTGTTGTATTGGAGGAGCATTGGCGAAGTCAAGAGAAAAAGCTCGAGTTGCATTTTTGATTACATGATGATTGTTTTGGAATTCTGGTCAGATCTAAGGCATTTTATACATTGACCAATGCAACAGTCTATCCATTAAACGGTTGATTTGTGATTTGAAATGATAAACTACTATAGAAAATCATGTCTTATACACTTCCAATGTCATCCTGTTAAGGTGCGTACAGACTCACCCTCTGCTCCGCAAACGAACGTTACTCATCACTAGATGATCGCAGGTCGAGCAAGAGCGGACCGCGAACAGATCGTACAGAGCTCTAGCTTGGCAAGTTCCTAGGGCGAACTAACCAATAGTTAGCGCATGCGCGGTTAGCGTTTTTGTTGGATCAGTTACGATCTCTGTGTAAGAATATAAAATTATCAAAATAAATATTTAATTATCAAATCATCATATAAAATTATAAAAACATTTTTTAATAATAGGTAGGCCTATCAGGATATTAGAATTTAGAAGAAAGAATCCAAACTCCCAACCACGCCTTTCAAAACATTGACAGACATAACCATTTGTAATAAAACATCAGCATAAATGCAACAAAGATAATAATTATCATCAATTTATTATATACACATAATGTATTTTTAAGCTACTCAGTAATCCCCTTGTCAGAATATTTAATTTAGTTTTTTCACCCGATCAGCTGGATTGAACGTTTCACATTTGTGAGGTTAGGTTGTAGCGAAGTCAACAATACGACAAGCGCGCAATCATCCTTTGAACCTATTTCGAACCTCTAGCGAAACTTTGCGTAACATCTCGCGTAACGTTCATGATCGGAGCAGGTGCGGAGCGTGTTCGAGGCGCGTATATCTGTACGCAACTTCATATCCTCGGAAAGGACGAAGGAGTAATCCAATTTAGTCGACCAACGAACACGATTTTTATAGTGCTTTCGATAGAGTATTTTGATCAGTTGGAAATAAGAAGTTGATTGATGAAAGCTATCTCGAGTAATCTTCTAACAAACAAACTGACAAACCCACAATCCAACAAACAGAAAAAAACTTGAAACTCTAGTCATTAGTGAGAGCTCACCACGCTCGTACAAAAAATGATAGTCTACGTGGAGACAATACTTGATAACGATCAGACACGTATTTGAAAATCAGAGGCAAGTTTTTAATTTTTTGCGAAATCCGATGCATGTTTAAATAATTTTTCAACGCAAAAATCTATCTTGAAAATTTGTACCTGGGTGAACGAACCTCGTTTTCAGTTTGGAATAAATCTATTTTGGAAGCTGTAAAGCGGGGTTTTCATTTGTGCGTAAATGCCGTCGTCGACCACGACAGGGTGAGGATCTCACCCGATTAAGTTTTAATCGGGGAGGTTGAGTTTATACATTCTATACTTTTGAATGCCAATATGTTGATACCATTAGAAATGTTTTTATTCTTGAATAATATACACAAATAATGAAAAGTTATTTGATCAGCTGTTTTGGCACATTTGAAATTAGGAAAATATGAATGACAACAATGCTTGTCGTCGTCGACTGCAGAAATTTATGCACAAACAAAAATGTATCTCTTGAGCTGCAACATGGTTTGAAATAATCTCTCATGTGGTCGCCACAATAAACTTCAACTATAAAGCAGCCCCGGATAACTGAAATAACATCGGAAAGGTGGGAGAAGTGAAGAAGGAAGAAGAAGAACAAGAAGAAGAAGAAGAAGAAGAAGAAGAAGAAGAAGAAGAAGAAAAGAAGAAGAAGAAGAAAAAGAAAAGAAGGAGAAGAAGAAGAAGAAGAAGAAGAAGAAGAAGAAGATGGAGAAGAAGAAGAAGATGGAGAAGGACTAGTGTAGAAGAAAATAGAAAATGAAACCGTCTCAGGTTACTAGGACTGGTATAGACTCTCTCCTCTCAGCCACATATTCCCCTGGGTGTCTCTTGGTTGCAGCCAGACCACAACCACTACCACAAACTGAGTCACACACACACACACACACACGTGTCTCACACACACGCACGCGCAATCACCGGCCACAAAATAAATAGGACACGTGCGAGAAATAGTAGCACAGCCTAAACCAGTGCAAATGGGAAAGAGTGTGAATTGTTTCTCACCTGTAACTCTGAACCAAAAGCCGTGTGTTATGTGGCCGGGAAAATTAAGGAGCGAATGAGAAGGGAGTAGGTGAAGGGATAGAGAGGAAGAGATTGAGAAGGGAGAAGACGGTTGAGGAACAGGGAATGAGGAGGAAGAAAGATTAGAATGAATAACAGGGTAAAGAGCATGAGTGGCGGGGAGAATCAGGTGGGAGAGAAAGAGATGAAAGAGGTAACAATATGGAGGAAGCAAGAGGTTGGAGGGAGAAGACGGTTGAGGAAGAGGTAGAGAGTAGGGAGAAAAAGCAGGCAAATAAAATGGTGAAGGGAATGATAGAATATGAGGCGGAGAAATCTAGAAGGGAAGAGGAAAGGAATGAAGGTATAAAGGATTGAGAGATTGAGAATAGGATGGTCGAGGAAGAGAGACAGAAGAGGGAGAGTGGAATGATTAACACGAGAATGAGAAAATCTGTGACGAAAAGGAGATTATAATTAAAAGAATGAAGGGATGAAGGATGGGAAAGAGAGTGGTGTTTGAGAAAGAGGAGAAGAGGTTGGAAAAAAGTAGAGTAAGTAAAATGGTAGAGGGAATGAGATAATATGTGGCGAAGGGAATAAGAAGGGAGACGAATGAAGGGAGCAATAGATCTAGGAGAAGATGGTTGAGGAAGAGAGAATGATGAGGGGAACAAAAGAGTAGGGGAAGTACCATGGTAGAGTCGATATTGTCTTTGATATCTTTGCATTGTATGTATCTGTTCTTCTTTATCGATAGAGAAAAAGAGATGAGAGAATTAGGTGAAGAAGGTTTAGGGAGAATAAAGTAAGGGAGAAAATAGTTGGTGATGTATAATGCCATGAGGTAGTAGAGGGGAAAATTATAAAAACGAAGATATAAATACAGGAGGAGGAAAAATAAGGATGAAAATGAATGTAGTGAAGAGTAGGGAGAGAGGATTGAGGTGGAAGGAAGAGAAAGTAAAATATTATGAAATGAAAGGAGGTGGGAGGAAGAGAAGGAGGTAAGAGAAGGAGACGAAGCAAGAGAAGGATAAGAAGAAAAGGAGGAAGGAGAATAGTTAAAGGAGGAGAATATATAGAAGGTGACAGAGAAGAAGATTCTAAGAGGTACTGGAAAAAAGAGAGGGTAAAAGAGGTACTGAAAAATTGTAATTTGGCAGTAGCCTATTATTCTATGTTCACAGATAATGACTCAGCAATCTCTAAAATTTGGTTTAAGGAGAATCGACCGATCAAAGAACCAACCGATCAATTTGAACCATTCAATTATTTCAGGGCCCCTCAAATATCAATAAGGAAACTTGTACACTATCAATCAACAATTTAAAGGAGTGTCTCCTCGCTTCCCAACCAAAATCATGTCCAATTATTACACATTAAAAAATCGATAATTAAACTTCTTCTGAGAACGTAAAGTATACCTGTTCTTTCACAAGTATCTTATTTAGTTAAAGATCTGCGAAGTGCAAATAGTACCTATTACTTTCAAAAGTACATGTTCTATTACAAAGATATTGCTTGGTGAATCTGTTGAGGTGCGTACAGATTTACGCGCCGCGAACATGAGCAATTCACTTTTAATCAGCTGATTATATCTGTATTTTACCGTTTCTGTAAAAATACAGATATAATCAGCTGATTAAAAGTAAATTGCTCATGCTAGCGGCGCGTATATCTGTACGCACCTTTAGATGGAAACAGTATAGTACATATCTACAGTACAGTACAGTATATACAGTAGCCTACAGTATATTGATCGGTGAATCCTTCTGCAAAATATGATAGATGTTATATCAAAGGCCCAATTTACAGTACAATATGGATCCTGTGACTTGATAAGATATTACATGAAACATCTTTGTCCAATCTTTGACCAATGATCTTGGATCATTGTTCATCGTATGTTCATCTTCCATTGAATGAATGACAATTAGTTTAATACCGGTCCATTAGGGAATCGAATGACTCCTGATAAGATATTATATCCTAAAATATATAATAAAATATACCTAAATAACCATTTCATCGTGTAAATGGCCCCAAAAAAATGTTAAATATAAGTGTACAGTGGACATTATAATTTAATATAGTTTCATGAACATTGGTTTTTGGTGAATCCGCAAGATCGATACAGAATTTTCATAGTGACATCCACAAACAGACAACATTGATTGAATGGGAGACAATGATCTTATTCATATGAAATGCTGCCAGTTCAAATTGAATAATAACGACTTGATCTTGTCAAAGCCACAAATTATTTCAAGAAACCATTTCAGATACAAGTTCCATTGTTACACCATTATCAATCTCTAGTAAACTGGAAGCTTGAAAATTGAGCAGCAGAATATAATTATTATAGTATGGGTGATGCTCTACGATTGGTCATCAGCTGTTGACCAATGCCGGTTGAGCTCTACAGTCATTGGCTGTGACAAGACATGTGCAAGTATTCCAAATATGGTCATGAGAGCCTACAACCTACAACTGACTACAACTACAGTTCGAAATAGATTTCTCTGTGAAGTATATATTTTCTATTTATTTAATTTATTTATTCACGATATAAATTCTACTGATGTTAAAAACATTGGTAGATAAAATAATAAGGAAGTCCTTGTGCTAATTTTCTTTCAAATTTGCGTGACGACACAGTCTTAGTGTAAAGTACTTAGAGTAAAGTAGATATGATATAGTTATATAGTAATAATAGCAATGGAGAAAGATAGGAGAAAACTTTCCTGATCCTCTGTCTTGTTCCCTACCGCCTTCTATAGACGGTAGCTGATACAGGTTTATTGATGTAATGATGAAAGAATTAACGGTTAATTCTCATTTAAAATAATCAATTATATTTCACTAAGCAATAAATTATATTTTTCAATAATTTTATAATGAAATATTTTTCATTATCAATTCAACATTGTTGAAAGACGACCTGGAAACACAGCGAAGCGAGAAAGAGATAGTGCTATACTCTTTGTTGAATGATAGACAAAGATAGCAATATCATTGCTAATCAAACACTGCTATTATAACGTGGACCTCACTATAGTTATGTCAGTTATAGTACAGTATATTTCACTTTTTGTGTAGTTGAGAAGTTGATATTGAGGTAATTATTCATATTGAATGAAAAATTCTAAGAAATTGTCAAAAACCACAGATTTAACCACAGATACTTGTAAAGACCGGTTCCGGTTGTTACACCATTGTCAATCTCTGATAAACTCCAATCTCGGTTTATCAGAGATTGGCAATGGTGTAACAACCGAAACCGGTCTTTCCAAGTATCGATAAATCTGTGGTTTTTGACAATTTCTTAGTATTTTTATTTATATTTATTTGTCAATTCATTTCGATATAGTATGCTGTGAATTGATTATTAAATCTATGTAATAGATGCAGTTATAATGCACCATAATAGCTCTGCAGCAAGTACTTTAACGGACAATGCCTATGAGATAAGACAGGACAGCATGAGATACGCCTGACCCTATTATGATAGTAATGGGATACATCTAATAGCATAATGTTGCCTCGAGATTGGATAGCTACCATGGTATGTGGGTTACATATGGCTGTGGTAGGCCATATGGTACATTTGGTACATAAATGTATAGTCAGGTTGTGGTACACGTGATACAACATGCGGTAGATCAAATACATGAAGGTTACATGTAAACATGTATATAGTGCATGTAAATATGTATATAGTACATGTTTTCCATGTAGCGGGCTGACACCAACGTTAATTACATTGTCAGGTCGTTGGAAATAAATTTTTCCTACAGTTACCTTGAAAAGTGGCCATTGCTGCACTGATTACAGAACGCAAAGAATCACTTTTCTGCTCTAGTGCGGGAAAAATGTATCCTGCACTCCAGATTTGCAACATGGCAACGCAAAATAGTTAGTAGGTTATATGGAGCACCAGTGCAGCAAAATCTAAATTAAGTTGGTAACTGTGGCTGGTGCACGTTATAAGAATCTTGAAGGGGTGGACTGTGGTGGATGACAGCAGTTAACAGCACACAGCCGCCCATTCAAACACACATACTACATTCTATTTTATTTATCAATTATAAAATTACACAGATATACATTTGATGCATTCAGGAAATTTTACCCATAATTACCCACTTTTCATATTCAATGGTAACTGTAGGAAAAACTTAATGTGAAATACGTGCGCAAAGTTCCCCTGCTGCACTCAAGAAACCATTCTTTCGGTGCAGCAAACTGTCACTTTGCGCACTAGTTGCACAAATAACTATTTCCTACAGTTACGTTGAAAATTGGCCATTGCTGCACTGATTACAGAACGCAAAGAATCACTTTTCCGCTCTAGTGCGTGAAAAATTTTTCTGCAATCCAGATTTGCAACATGGCAACGCAAAATACTTGGTAGGTTATATGGAGCAACAGTGCAGCAAAATCAAAATTAAGTTGGTAACAGTGACTGGGCTGCTATAGTGAGCAGAGGCACAACGAAGCACAACGCGCACCTTATTAAGCAGATATTATAACCAAGGACAACGAGGACTTTAGGATTTTAGGATTAAGGTTTCTATCAATAATAAAATTACACAAAAAAACATTTGATGCATTTCAGGCAATTTTACCCATAATTACCCACTTTTCATATTCGAAGGTAACTGTAGGAAAAACTTAATGTGAAATACGTGCGCAAAGTTCCTCTGCTGCACTCAAGAAACCATTCCGCCCTCGCCTACGGCTCGGGCGTAAACGTTTCTTTCGGTGCAGCAAACTGTCACTTTGCGCACTAGTTGCACAAATAACTATTTCCATTTTTCTTTTTTATTTCGTTCCTTTCCAATACATTTTCGCTATTTTCCCTTTTTTACTTCTCTAGCAAAATCTGATGTATTTTTCTTATTTTCATTTTGCACTTTGTATTTGTTTTCTTTTATCTTGAAATCTTTAAAGTGTCATATTTATTTTGTCTAAGTTTATTTAACTTTTGTAACAGGGCACCCGCCGAAAAACCTTCGGGTTTGGCAGGACCCTCAATTGCTTTGAGTTGTGAATTAGAATTTTGATTCGATTGATTTGAGATATTGAACATTTACAAGATATTATTGGTTTCACTTGTATCATCATCACACAGACAAGTAGCTGAGTGTGTCAGACAGAAATGTATTCTCCAATAAATTGAATTGATTACACTGATCACATACAGCATCGATTTGGTCAAGATTTATCCACTATTTATGGATTGATGAACTATTATTCAAGTTATTAGTTTCAGAATATTCAAATTGATTCCGTTCATCAACTGCTTCTTATCGATTGGAGAACTATTATTGAAGTTGAAACTATCAGAATATACCAATATTGCCTGTAATATGCGTGTTGTATTATTTTTTCGAGATCTGTATCATTGTACTCCAGAATAAATCACAGTTGTGATATTTTAAACTACAGGATTTCTCTACCACTGAATTGTGTGATCCATATTATGAAATTATGATAGGTTCATTCTTAATAAGAGATAATCAATAAGATCAATCAAACTTCATTGAGGACCAATCAACTGTAGAAACAATTGAATGGAAAAATGTAACTTGATATTATTGGATTAGAAAGAAGATGCTGAATTAATCAACGAAATCAATAACAATTCAAATCAATTTATTCTAATAGTTTATTAGTGTTGTCAATATCTACGAAGTCAATAAAGAATATTCAGAATCAATCAATTCTTAATATTATTGGATTACAAAGAACATGCTGAATTAATCAACGAACTCAATAACAATATTGTAATCAATTTATTCCAATAATATATGAGTGTCAATATCTACGGAGTCAATAAAGAATATTTAGAATCAATCAATTCTACAGTTTCGTCAATGTTTAGTTCATCCTGTTTCCATTTGTATATTTGAATGTTGGCAGGCATTAACAATGAATTAATTTATTTAGATGAAATAAATATATGATATAAATATGAAGAGGTGATAAATATACGAGTACTATTCACTATCCTAAATCCATTGAATAATTGAGTTGAATCCAAAACGTTATCTCTCAAGTTGCAAGCTACATGAATAAGAATTAGATCTCAAGACCAATCTAGATGAGACCGCTATAAATGAAAATCTCCCCATCTAAGTAATATGAAACCATAGGGGTATTCTCTCGTCGTTCCTGAGCAGGTAAAGATTCAGTCTGGGTTTCCTTCCCATATCTTCTTACATTCTCCAGTAGATTCTTCCTATCTCCAGTTAAAAATATCAAGAAATATTATTATTTGAGGAGACTTGAGATATTGTTAAAAATTCACTTCATTTTAATAAATACTATCAATTGATTGGAGGATGACCTAGAAAGTGAAATTGTTTAGTAAACTACTAATAATATTATTGACAATAGAGAATAACTACTGAATTTGAAAGAGCAAAATCCTGAGATATCAACATGATAATTTATTGTTGATTATTATTTAGTGATTATAAATAACTTAATAAAGAAACTGACGTGGAATATGAGACGTTAAACCATCACTGGAACGAGTAAAATATAATATTGACATTGTTGCCGTATTCGTTGAAAAAGGAGCCACCCAATATTGATATCAACTGATTTGAATAGAGCGTGAATTTTTCGGTTCGAAATTCCCAGTTTCATTCAAAATAAGCTTTTTTGGATAACTGTTTCTAACTCTGTGAAATCTAGTTATTCATGATGTATATTTTCAATTGAAGATTTGTTTGTTTTTTGAAGTGTAAACTGTTATCTTAATAAGTGCTAGTAGCTTGAACTAGATTATGATTTGGACTGTAGTATCAATTTGAAAAGGACCAGTTTTGGGTATAAGCCCATATCTCATAAAAGTGTGATAATTGTACACGATTGAATGGATAAATAATTTATAGAAAATAAAAAAACCGAAATGATACGCAGGTAATAGGCAAACTGGAAACAAAATGCACAAAAACAGGTTGCTTTTTTAAAAGGACGAGAAGAAAGAGATAAAGACATTGTAAAGCAAAAGCCACAGAAGGAACTCAAAGCTTGTTTGTTTTTCTAGTTACCACTTCTTCGGTTGTTTACAACATCATTTTGAGGTCTGTTCTCCAAAAACTACACAGATTCTCTCAGTTGTCTGTCAAGTTGAAGAGTCAATAAAACCTAATTATAGCTGAGCTCCATATGCTTCAAATTCAAGCTCAATTCACAAGCTACTGAGTAGTTGGTTACTAAATTATTACAGTAGCCTACGGTATTTCAATTTATTTACATTATCTAATCGTATTATTTTGTGAATTGTATTCTAATTAGATTGTATTGTATTTCTAATGGACCGCTATCCTCTACCACTATAAAGTTTCTCAAATAGTGTTCAGTCCTTTGAGAATGGTTGACTTTTAAATAGATTGTATCAGTCCAGAGAAAAATTAAGCCAGTTAAACACACATCGATTCTTGTTCGTACGATTTTTTGCCGTCCTTATGAATTCTATCAGATTAAACGGAGCTTGACAAACATCATCTGTTTAATCTAATAGAATTCATAAGGACAGCAAAAAATCGTACACACAAAAATCGATGTATGTGTAGCTAGCCTTACACGTTTATAAAGTTAGGATTGTTTTATTCTATGATCAGTCTGAATAAAGAAAGGAAATATGTAAGTGAAATGAAGTCAGTTTCACAGACATCTCTTTCATTTCATCGTTGTATGGATAAATATTCTACAACATCTTTGTTCATAGTGTAAATTTCAAAGGAAATATGATTAGAAAAAATGAAAAAAATTAAATTCAATCCTTCGATCTTTAACAACGTTCTTTGGATTAGATTAGAAACCCCATCTTCGTGAAGTATGAGTTACTATTTCTTCAGAATTGCTATTAGATAGACCAGAATTATTACTCTGTTGTATGCATGTTGTCTGTGACGTTTCAATGAACCGCCAACTGTGGGAGTGGCTTGTCTAGGCCAATGGGAGACGTTCACCTTGAAAGGTCAATTATCTACCAATCATAGCACTCACTCACTTCTCTTTTTTGTGTTATATTCTGTAGTCTAGAATATAATGATGGAATTGATATAAATACAAATAAATATATATTTGTTATTTTTTATTTATAATTTATAATTTGAATTATTATTTTATAGTAAATAGTAGTCTATTATTCTATTAATTTCAAAGGGTACTATATTTATATTTTATAAATACAATAAAGTAGCCCTGAATTCATATAGTTTAAAAATATATTCTATAGTCCAGTTGTAGTTTACCCGAAATTGACAATCTGGTTAACTTCCTAAGCTGGTATCTGAATATTTGAATAGATTTTACAGTTATAATAGATAGGAATTCTTCCCCCACACACGGACCAATAGTCTATGTGGGGGAATATTTATTTCCTGAAAATATTTATTATTGAATTGTAATGTAAATGTTTTATTGATGTATTTTTTATGGAAATAAATTGGATTGAAATGAATTTGTGTTTGAAATAACGTAGAGTATACCTAATCAATTTGAAAACTAACACAATTTCACTATCACTACTATAAAAAAGTTCAAGGAGCTGATTGAGTTGAAAGCTAGTTGAGTTGATATGAATGACAGAACATGAGTCATATAAAAATTGGATATTTGTTCGAAATTGAACTTATATTAATCCAAATTATGTGTAAATGATTGTAGGCAAAAATATATTTGAAATTGCGAAAAATTATGTATAATCAGCACAAAGGTTTTGCATTCGATACAAAACCTCTGTAGCAGCTTGCAATACAAATAAGGATGTGATGCGATAACTTTATACTGATAACCTTCCCCAGCTTCTTATCAAAATGATTACCATTTCATATCATGACTTGTCATAATATGAGTACGTATATCAATTTCATATTACACATTGTTATATCACTACGTATATCAATTTCATAGTAGCAAACGTTTTATCATTCATATTATGCTATTCTGGACATTCAGAAGCAATTAAGAGTGATATCAAAAATCGATATACATAATTTTGTCACATCAGTTTCATCTCAGTGAAACAAAGGAAATCAATAAGTCAAAGTTTATTAACCAGTTAAGTTACAAGCGATTGGTAGCGATAAATTTCACCAAGCACGACTGAACAAACGATCTCACCTAATTGCAAATGGAGTCGTGACGTGAATTGTAATCCGGTTTATTTGGGTTTCATCCTCCAAACTGTCTTTTAGAGAAGACACAAAACGAACGAGACACTGAATTTACAAAAATACGTGACTTGGAAAGACTATCGAAGAGTTAACCTATTCGCACACCTACCTACACCTGTAGTCTACATCGTTTTCTATCTATCTCTTGAATAAATTCAACAGATATTTAGGATATTCATCTTCACTTCAACAACGGATAGTTTATTCAGATACTATGGTTGCGTTTCAGGTACATAGTCAGGCTACAATGGGAAAGTTCAGGTTTCTACCTTCATAAATTAAAAAAACTTATTTCTGTCATCTCTACTACCACCATTACCTTCAATACATTAAATTATTCAATGAACTTGAAAATGACCTATGGTCGAAACTAGTCGTTGAAATATTCAAAAGATTTCAATAAAGGGTACTGCAAGTTTTTATTAATTAAATTATCTATTCAGGCTTCTAACTCTACCTTACAGTCTCCTCAATCTCCTTCAAAAAATTCAATAATCGAATGACTTACTGACCTATTTTGTAAAAAATGTGAGTCAACCAAAATAGTTCACTAGAGTCCGTGTTCAGTCAATTGGAATGATAACCTGATTCAATTTTCACTAATATGGATTTCACCTCATAGTTTTCATTCGATTATCAACTAACCATAATTATGACAAGTCAAATAATTCTGAAGAACTGTTTGTGAAACTCAAGTCAATGTTTTGATTTTTGAATGTTTTCCATCCAAAATTAAGCTCACAATATGATTTTATGATGAGATTTTTCTAATAAAGATTCTTGTATTCTATTCTATGTAATTTCAAATTTGGATTTCCAATTTTCTGTCTAACAAGCCTCTTGTGCAAATATAAAATTTAGTTCGATACGTTCAATCAAAAAGAAAACAATACTCTAATTTTATGAATAAGAATATTTATCTGAGTACCCTTTTGAATTATTCTAGCATGACATGTTTCAGCTACTATAGTGAGGTCCTCGTTATAATGACAGTATTTGATCAACTTTGGTTTTGCTATCCTTGTCTATCATTCGACAAAGCCGGTGTTACTATCCTTTTCTAGGTCCACAACGATGCCAATTATGTTTTTGACAGTGTAGAAATATAATTAATTAATGCAGAGAATCGGCATCACTATTCTTCTATCTTCAACCACTGCCATTATAACGTGGACCTCACTATAATGGCAATTTATATTTTTTACTAATGCCAAAATCAATTTTTTATTTTTGAAAATTGCATCAGTAGCCGAAACAGGTCGTGCTAGAATAATTTAGAAGGGTTCTCGGATTAATATTTTTATTTATATTAAAAGGAGCCCTAAAGAGAAAATACAATACTCTAATTTTGTAGTTTCTTTTCCAGTATGGCTTTCTACAAAGCTATGATACAAATTGCAGGGTAACTCAAGTTGCAAAGCCTAAACTTTTTGTGAGATCACAATTCAACATCCGGAGTCCTTCAACTTGGTGTGATTGGCCAAACAAGTTGATATATTGTCACTTGGCACGCACTTACAGGAAGTTTCACTTTCTCTTCTACTTCATCTTCTTCCTCTAATTTTTCTTCTTCTTCTTTTTCTTTCCTTCTTCTTCTTCTTCTTCTTCTTCTTCTCCTCCTTCTCCTTCTTCTTCTCCTTCTCTTTCTCCTCCACCATCACTTCCTCCTTCTCCATCTCTTCCTCCTCTTTTCCTCCTTCTTTCACCATGGATATTCACATCTTCGTGAACGTTCTCCAGTTGTCCTTTTCTTGCATCCCGTTTCCCGTTTCTCATGAAGCTTAGAAAGCATCTTCATATTCCTTCTTTAATACCTTCTCTTTCAACTTTACACCTTCTCCACATTCTTCCTCCTTCACATCTTATCCTTCTTCATTCCTAATTTATTTTCATTTGTTGACCAATTCTTGTTCATCTCCAATAAATTGTTCCCCCTTCTTTTTCCACGAGTTCTTACTATTCGCCTTCTTGAAAAATTCATTCTATTCTTTATTCAATTATACAATAAGTACATTTTTGAAATGATAGGGAGAGGAAAAATAAGGTAACCTTGTGCCATTCCTCTCCCAAATTTAGATAACATATAGTCCGAAATAGGTTGTCTTCTAGTTCTTCAATTCAAAAATGTTCAGTCCTCAAGTATTTCCACAAAGTAGATTTTCAAATTTAGATGCTTCAAAACTAAACAGTCATAGATGAAATATTTCACATTATTATAACTAAAATAGGAAATATTCACATATTAAAAATATAATTTTGAAGAATTACCGAAAAACAAACTTAATACTTCGTCCATTCACACTTCTCAAACTTCTTCTTATTCACCTCCCTCACACCTTGTCATTCTTAATCTTTCACAACTCCTCATCCTCCTGAAACATATTTTTACTCTCCTTCCTCTTCAATTCATCTTTCTCTTCTCTCTTATTTTCCACCTCTCCCCAAAGTCATCACCAATTTTTCACTATCCAATATTTCCAAGCAGAGGAACATTTTTTGAAAGCTAACAACTTTGAACTCCCACTCAAATCCACGATGTTCAATGTTTTTACAATCAATTTGCCCACTAGTCCAATAGTTCTAAGCGAAGGAACATTTTTGAAAGCTACCAACTTTAAACTTCCACTCAAATTCACAATGTTCAATGTTTTCACATTTAATTTGCCCACTAGTCAAGTAGTTAGTTCCAAGTAAAGGAACATTTTCAACAAGCTACCAACTATATACTCCTACCATCTTTATTTCATCAACGAATTGAAAGAATTAGACGTTGATATTGTCAATACCACTATATTTATTCAACACAAATTCCACACTATCCATTTGTTCCGAACGAAGGAACATTTTTTTAAAGCTACCAACTTTAAACTCCCACTTAAATTCACAATGTTCAATGCTTTCACAATTAATTCGCCCACTAGTCCAATAGTTTCAAGCAGAGGAACATTATTTTCAACAAGCTACCAACTCTATACTCCTACCATCCTTATTTCATCAACAAATTGAAAGAGTTAGACGTTGATATTGTCAATACCACTATATTTATTCGAAAATCAACTCACATTACAGAACCAGGTTTTATGGTAACACCTACCACATCTTCAGCTAAACTCTTGAGATCATCTTTAGATCATTAGACACACATTTCAATAAAACCTATCTTATTCAAAAGCACATAATAAAAGCAGCACTTGGCCGACCTAGACGATACCCTACACATCTTCTTTACATTGAATTTCCAGTATTAACAGTTAGACAGTTATTTGTTAAGAATATGAAAATATAAATAATTAAAAATATAAATCAATTTACACCACAAAATAGAACTTACGATTTCCGTATGCAGGGTGATTTCCAAATCAATAGAACAGACATGACTGTATGCCGGAGACAATTCCCTTACATAAGTATCAGACTGATCAACCTCATACCAGATAACTTAATAGCAAAAACTAGTATTAAAAAGATAGCACAATGGATAAAGTCAGTGAATATCTCGCAATTCATTTACACATAATGCACTAGTAATTCAACCTTCACTTAATTATCCTATATTTCTTTTATTGCAGTTACTTTTCATTTTTCTTCCAAACCTCAAATATACATGAATTTTCTCAGATTCATTCTCTGTCTTCTACTCTGAGATTTTTAATTTATTTTTCTGACCACAAACATAATAATATTGTAATATTTATCTTCTAAGCCACATAATGAAATTCATCATTCAGTAATTTGGCTACTTATATATTTTAGTGCTTCAAATTACACTTTTGAATTTACTTTTCCTTTTTATTTATACTATGTATATTTATATTTCCTTTCATATGTATATTCATTCTTGTTTCATCTATTCATTTCTCCATTGAATTTTTTTTATATTGAAAATTAATATCGATTCTCGCTGCCAGCACTCAAACTTCGATTTTGCAGGCAGCGCCAAACATGTTATTTTGTTTTGCCAAAGTTGTTTTTCGTGTATATTTGAATATTTATCAATATGTTTTTTCAACTATATATTGAGGATTATTTTTTTTGTTGTATTATTTTTGTTGTGGCGGAATAAAATTTGATTTGATTTGATCTCAAGAGTTTAGCTGAAGATGTGGTAGGTGTTACCATGAAACCTGGTTCTGTAATGTGAGTTAAGTTTTAAATAAATATAGTGGTATTGACAAAATCAAAGTCTTATTCTGCATATATACAAAACAAGAAAAATAATAAGTAAACTCAGTTAAAAGTAAAGTCATCCCCACCACGTCATTTGAAATTTGGTATTTTTTAATGCATAATATTGCCAGCCCTGATACCTATTTTTGAGCCTGATTCGGTCAACTTGGAGACCTGAACAGGAGACCGATTTTAGATCCTGTAGAGTACAGACATTATTTTCTGAGCTGATTTAATCATGATATATTCGTCTTGTTTTTTGTTCTCTCCTGGAGACTAAAATTATATAATCGGGAATCATGTATTCCATCAGTTTTTAGAGAGAGTGTGACAGAAAGAGAGTGAAAGAAAGAGAGAGAGTAAGAGAGATAGAAAGAGAGTTGTGATATTGGTAAAGAGAGAGGAATGAGTGTGATCACTCTCTCTTTCCTTCCACTTCCAACACTTTAAGACAAAGAAAGAGAGTAAGAGAAGGAGCGTGATAGAAAGAGAGTGAGACAGAATGAGCGAGAGTGTGTGTGTGAGAGAGATATATAGGGTGATATAAACAGGGTGATATAGACAGGGCTATATAACGAAAGGGAGAGAGAAAAATAGGAAGAAAGAAGAGACAGTGGGACGAAAACTTCTCTTTCCAAGAGAAAAGTATGTTCTTACAAGACCACAAGTAACTTGGTCACTCAGCAGGGGTGTGTTTAGGCAAGTGCCTGTGCATACACAAAACACGAAAAGTCAGAGAGAGAAAAATGAAGGAGAAAGAGAGATGGATGAGAGAAAGATAGAGAGGAAAAAGAAGAAAAAGAAGAAAGAACAAGAAAAAGACAACTCCTATCGCCTCTTGCGTGTGTCACTGGTTCCATCTTTATTCGTTTTTTATTCATTTTCCCAAGGATGGTGTCTTATTGCTTCCAAATACAAACTCACCAGTGAATTATTATTACTAGCAACACTTCAAGTCTACGAGACTGGAGATTTGATCACGTATGTTCCCTACAAAGAGCTTTTTTGACAGAGTTTGTTAAAAAAAAATCAAATTTTTTATGTGACGGAAATAGAGTTTATGGCCAAAGAGTTGCTTCGATCCACATCTTTATATTTTTTATCAGTTGGGTGTTAACATAGAATTCTGATAATCTATCATTTCAAATCTTGATGAGTCAAATCTTTCTTATTTGTATACCCATGTAGTCCAGGCAATGAATGCTCAAAAAAGGGTATAGGGGGAAAAGTTTGGAAGACAATTTTCGACCCACAGTTCTGTTTAGGGTAGTGAGGAGGTAAACATATCAAAATTCCCCACCCCTGCCCACTGTGCTAAGGGGGTGGGGGTGGTTCAAAGGTACAGTTTTTTGGTTTCTCTCATATAACTCGAAAATTATGCATTTTACAGACATGACTATTCCATAAGAAATTAGAGCTTACATAATTTCCTACAATATTTATTCAACAATTTTTCCTATATCTCTTTCACTTTTCGAGATATCCGCTCTAAAAGATGAAACATATTTGAAAAACCACATTTTTCTTCAGTTTTTTGCTACTTTTGCTCTTATAAATTTTTGAATATCGATGGGAAAAATCCATGATGATTATGAACTTATAGAGCATAGAATTCTCTTCAATTTCATGTATAATTTCACAAGTTTACGCACATCCCCACGACTTTTGCAACAGCTTTAGTGTTGAGTGTGAGATCTTCAGTTATGCAAAAATAGACCAATAAATTGACTAAGGAATTTGGAGTAGGCTATATGTTTTGAACACAATTTTTGACTCCACAACTTTGTTAGGACCAGTTAGGGGGTGAACATGTCAAAAGTCCTCATCTCTACCACTTGTGTTAAAGGGATGAGGGTGGTTTAAAAGTTGCATTTTTTAATGTTTTACTTACACGCTCATTTCTTGAGAAAAATGCGTTCAATCGACAGGAATAAATATTCAGAAATGAAGCTTGATAAATTCTCTACAATATTTGTTTCGTAGTGATTTGTGATATCTCCAATAGTTTTCGAGGTCAAAAATTGTCTTCCAAACTTTTCCCTCTATAACACTTCGTTGACTGGGCTAATCGGTTCCTGACGTATGGAAATAAAAAGAAAATATGAATAAACCTCAGTAGAAATCGTTAGAATAGAATGCAAAAGAATGTCCGCAATCTCCAATTGAGTTGTTTCACGTGATATATTTTTGTGTCATTGCATGGTATTGGTAATGGCAAGATGGCCAGTTTTTTCGAATGCACATCTTCCAGTGCCGTCATGATGAGCTTTGTGTTTTATTGTATCACCAGAGAAAACTTCTAGATTGTTTCTTCCGTGGTATTTCTTTTTATCATTGATAAAATCTAAAGGTGCGTACAGATACACGCGCCGCGAACATGAGCAATTCACTTTTAATCAGCTGATGCCAAGCTTTTTATATCAGTTGTATCTTACCGTTTCTGTAAAAATACAGATATAGTCAGCTGATTAAAAGTGAATTGCTCATGTTCGCGGCGCGTATATCTGTACCATAGAGGAACAATAGCGTAAGTAGATATCCCATGGTATAGGGCGTTTATGTCGCAACTTTCACTGTTATCTCGAGCCGATTACTGTTGATTATTGTCGATTTTTACTGTTTTGTTGGGGTGAGAGTGTATGAACGGCACAATATGAGAGACTACAAGTGTCACACAGCTTCACGGGAAAGAATTACATGAACTATCGGCTTGAGATAACAGTAAAAGTTGCGACATAAACACCCTATACCATGGGATATCTAATTACTCTATTGTTTCTCTAAGTCTGAACGCACCTTAAGACTGATCACACTCTGCTTTGTCAAGACAAGACTAGTCACGTTTAGTCACAATACTTCACATAGTTGCCTATGGAGTCATGTCTAATTGCAATGGCTAATCAGAGTGAGTAGCGTCATAAGCAACAATGTGAAGTATTTTGACTAAACGTGACTAGTCTTGTCTTGACTAATCAAAGTGTGAACAGCCTAACCAGCTTCAGGCTGGACAATGATTTACTGAATTGAATTGTTTCAATCTCTTAACATGAAGCTCCTAAATGTGATTATAATGTTTAAAAGCTCATAATCTGAATGCCAAAGAAATTACAAAAAATAATACACCCAATTAGCTGTCCTAATACTGAAGTTGTGTTTCTTTTCTGGCTCAAAATTTTGCAAAATTACTCAAAAATTTCCAATTTGTAGAGATTTGAGTGGAATATTTTTGTTTTTGATTTGTTTTTAAATAGGCCTATCAAAATTTTAATTTTTACTCTAGTCATTAGTCTTGAAGTGGAAATTGGACTTTTTGAAGTAAAAAGTGAAATCTTAACCCAATTCTTTTTTGAAACTTTTGTTTGTAAAAATTTGGGAGTAGTCAGTTTTGATACTACGGATTTCATGGGTGGAGAGAGTGACCAATGTAGAAGTGATGAGACGCATACGCAAGGAAAAAGAAGTAATTATGACAATTAAGAGAAGAAAACTGCTATACATGGGACATGTTATGAGAGGAAAAAAATATCAATTACTTCAAGTTATTATGCAGGGGAAAGTCCAAGGAAAGAGATCCGTAGGAAGGAGACGAGACTCATGGCTGGAGAACCTTCAGGATTGGTTTGGATGCAGCAAAGACCTATCTAGATCTGCGGTCTCATAAGTAAAAATCGCCTTGATGATTGCCAACCTTCGAAACGGAGACGGCACCTAAAGAAGAAGTCAGTTTTGGGCTATGCCTGTTGTCTTCTCCCAATCATAATATATATATTGTGAATATGATTTGTGATTGCCAATGGAATAAATAAATTGCTGTTCATTGATGAAAAATAACATGGATTTCCTGGGAAATTGTAACCAAATCAGTGTTCCGTATTAACATGTTGATAGCCGTAATTACTGTAACTACTTCATATCCCGGACAATCAGAGTATGAAACGAACCGTGATACAAAGGGACAGTGGTAATGTCATATATGGACTGAATCCTCATTCACATGCCCTATACATGGAATTGACGAATTTCCATTTAAATTGAGTGGTGAGCGACTGTTTGGGGGATCGTTGGTCAGTCAATTTTTGCAGGAGAATGCAGTTTAAATCAGATTTTGTAGCCAACACAATTTCGACAAACACCTATATCAGAATTTGAGAGTATTATTGCTGCCGATAACAAGTTTAAATGATACTCTGAATAGAAATTAGGACTGATTTAAGAGTGTCAATGATGAGTTGTAATCAATGTTTTTTCAGGCTGGTTGATTTCATGAAGTTTTTTCCTAATTTACTTGTTTGTTTACAGCAAAGATCTATCGTTTTTCAACGACTAAATTCCTAAGGGAGATTTTTAAACCAATGAGAGAACTTGGAAAAAAAATTGATGAAAATACACTATTTAGAAATGGAACGTTCCTGCTAAAGTATTTTATTTTTCATTGTTCCACCGCCTATCATAAATGAATAAATGATATTTATTTACCTTTGAGCTTACATTGTAGCGATTGGTTCGTCAAAAAAAAAAAAAACTACATGAAAACGTATAACAAAATGATAATTTTATTATTCATGGCTAAAGCTCCTCAGTTGAAAGATTTCTCAATGGGAGAACTCAAGATCAAATCGGAAAATGAATTTTCTAGATCTAGAACCGTTCCTGCTGAGGTTTTTTATTGCTTGTTCAAGTTTTATTGTTTTACTCTCTAGTTGACGTTCAAATTCATCTTATTCTTTATTGGGCTGTATTCATTCAGTGGCTCAAGAATGATTACAGAATAGGATACACATTGAAAAATAAAGTCATGAAAGACAATCATTGATAGAATGAATTCATAAGAGGAATATGAAGCTCAAAATAAACAAATAGACAAATTTGTGCTGTTTGAAATCTCATCAGTGATCTGGAATCTTGAAAATTCAATCCTAACTTCAGTATGTATCATATCAAGCCCAAAAGTTAGATGTGACATTGGGACTAAACAATATTACTACAGCCGAATGATATTTGAACCAATGAGGAAGTTCACAATAACAACATTGCACTCTAGAGTATAACTGAGCAGTCCAGCGCGTCCCACAACATCCGCCAATCACGTGCGAGTAGACTGAAAGCACAGAGGAAAGAAACCCTACTGTATGCTTATTCCGTGCTGAAAGTGTTTATTACAAAGCCACGCCCACAACGCGCTCTCATTGGCTGATGTCAATGCGTCATTCTGTAGACATCATTTCGTTGATTGATGCTATTCAAACCAATGAGATGTCATACTTGAGATCCTAATTTCTAAAGAGGAACATGAGACACTTGTTAGAAGCCCAATTTGTGAGATTATCAATAATTTTAAAACTCGTACTGAATTTTATTTTATTCTGTATTGATTCATACAATAAGTATATCATCAAAATGATAGGTAGAGAAAAAATAAGATAACCTTGTGCTATTCCTCTCCCAAATTTAGATAAGGTTACACATAGTCCGAAATAGGTTAAGTCTTGTCCTAGTTGTTTACTTTACAAAATGTTTAGTCCTTAATTATTCTCACAAGATAGATTCAATTTAATTCAAAGCATCTAGAACAGGAATGGGAAAATAAAGTAAGAAACCACGTGATTATCATGTTGAAAAATTATATGTTGATTTTTTGTTAGGTTTTAAATATAATTTAATTGTTCTAATTCTCATTAGTTGTTAATCTTATTGAAGTTAGATATTGAATTCTACTGAAAACTTGATAAATCAACGAGACTTGGATGGTATTCAACGATGAAATCCAATAAATTTGCATCTAGTACAAATAATTCAATGAAAAGAAAAGTTGGGAATTTCGTATATTTGGTGTTGAGTTCCTACATAGTTAAATACTTAAATATAAAATAAAATTGATGAGACAATGAGACTCAGCTAGTATTCAATCAAGTCAATAAATTGGTATTAAGTACAGACCACAGATCAATCAAAGGTAGGCTATTCAGTCAGTGAGACTCAACGTTGTAAATTTTCAACTTTTTCTGAAATTTCACTTTTAAATTCCACATAATAATATTAGTATGGCTTTTATTGGTGGGGAGCTCCTTACAGAAGTTCCACCTCGCCTAAATATATCATTCAAGCCGTCAATGGGCCTTACGACTGTCATACTTCTGCCGGGACCGACAGTTTAACGTGTCCGTCCGATAATTCCACATTATCAGTACCTTTCCCAAAATTCTGTCCACACATCTTCAAATATAACTTAAATCTTCCAAATGAAAGCTATTCTTCAAGGCAAAACACAACCATAACGACCATAACATTACCAGACATTCCAACTCATCATTTAAATTATCCTCGTACTAACAAACCAACAAGGCTCGACTCAATAAAGTACTCTATGAACCAACAGCGTGCTTCTAACTCAAGAATAGTATATACATCTCTACATACTCTAAGCTATATACTATCCTTGCATCTAACCAGCTTCTGAGATGCCTCTCTATATAATAAACAACAAACATTCTTTGTACTAGACTAGATATAAATTCTACTACTGTAGACTATATATAGATACAGTAAGGTTCAGTTAATACTGTCAGCATTTCTTATGGATAGTATCAATGCTTTACATTCATTCAATACTGACAGTTCTAAGGGTACCTCACTATAACACACAATATATCACAACCAAAAACACCCGCTAGTAATATATAGATTAACATGTATATACATAGACCTAATATATAGAGGCTACAAAGAAACTAGTTATAATTTAGTTAGGTCCACACTGGTTATATATATTGCAGCTCATTATTCGACAATAAATTTTGGGAGTGCGGTCCAAAAAAACTGAAAAAGGAAGGACGTATTTATGAGAATCTCCTCCCGGGCTTAATAAAAATAAACAGTTTTGTGGTAGCTTTCACTCCACAATGGTACAAGTGATAATAATTTATCTACAATGATAGAAACGGAATCTATATTTATGTGAGCTAGGTCCTTATGTGGTCTAGCACAATGTACAGTGTTGGACAAATCGTGGTTTATGAGTTTGAACACCGATAAATAATGTTAGTCAAACAAGAGGGATTGTTAGTTCGGGACTGTAATTGAAAGAGACTGGTTTGTATCATTAAAGAGAGAATGGATTGGATGTAATATTATTTGGTATCTACTATAAAAAATGAATAATTTCATCATACACTAACCAAGTGTTTGAAGATAGTCTAGGAATAGAATGCCTCATATATGTAATATACTATTTGAAAAAGAGCACCTCATTTATCAGCAGCTTATATTAATACTCATGACACAATATTGGTGAGACGTTGGATGATAATTATGTGTTGGATAAAACCTTATAAAAATAGACACCAAGAGTATCGTATCTTCTATGATAAAACTGAAGCAAGCAAATTTGAAAAATCTAAAATACACTTTTTCAACTGTTGAAAATGATCGCTAGACGGTCGAAAGTACTTCAGTCAGTAAGTAAAAGTTTTTAATTAGTATTTCTATAATGTGAAACTGATACTGTAGTTCTCTTTCCTTTTTTCTTGTCAATTCAGTTTCATTATTTTTCTTCTATCTCTCTTAATTTGCTTTGTTTTAACTGTAACACTTCCTTTTTTCGGCCCAAACGGGTTTTTGTAACGATTGGGATTTTTTTCCATTAAATGATTTTTTTGTAATGTTCTTCAGGGTATGATTGTAATTTTTCAGTTTATAGTAATTATTCCTGTAACTATGGTAATTTCATGCTCTGTATATACTGTAAAAAATGAAAAATGAATTGATTTGATTTGATTATTCACTTGAATATTTGACTGCATGTCGTGTGAAATACATAGAAAATAATCTGATGTGGCGCACTCACACAACTTTCCTTGCCGTTATCAAAATTGATAACCTGACGCTAGTGTTCCCGCGCATCTCAACTCTACTATTCAAAGATTTGAGCCAGCTGGTGACAGGACAATAACGCTGGAGACACACGAGGTCTGCTATCTCTTCATACAGAATCATTTAATAGAATCAACAGTTGCCAACAGTTTGCAATTGAATAATCACATTTTTCTTAAATTTCAAGCTTAATTTCAATTCTAGAAGAAAATGTTACTGGACATCAATTGATGAGATTTTCATGCTCAATATTTTCCACTCGTAATTTTTTGTTTTAATTATATCTGAGACCTGATAATTGGAAATCTAAAATCCAACTTTGCATAGATGGGGCGGAGCTCCTGAAATTCTTACAGATATGGGACTTGTGGCAGTTGATATACCTTATCAATGACTATTCTAGGTATGAATTCGATCAAATTCCTTGGAGCCATTTTCGAGAAAATCGCGAAAAACCCTGTTTTTGACAACATTTTTGCCATTTTAGCCGCCATATTGAATTGCATCTGATCGAAATTGTTCGTGTCGGATCCTTGTAGTGTAAGGACCTTAAGTTCCAAATTTCAAGTCATTACGTTTATTGGGAGATGAGATATCGTGTACACAGACGCATACACACACACACACACACACACACACACACACACACACACACACCACACACACACACACACAACACACACACACACAACACACACACACACACACACAGACCAATACCCAGAAACTACTTTTTTGGACTCAGGGGACCTTGAAACGTATAGAAGTTTTGAAATTGGGGTAGGTTTACCTTAATTTTTTTCGGAAAGCAATACTTTCCTTACCTATAGGTCAAGGAAAGTAAAAAGTGTAATAATACATCGCAGCACGGAATAGATCAAGAAGCCATTACCTTTAAGTCCATAATGTAGATGAAGGGAATTTTTGAGTAGTTGGTACGATATAATTATTGGAACTTGATTGGTACTGAATTAATATAATAATTCAATGAAGTGAGAATAGTAAATCCTGAGTAGATACAATTATTTTTTTTCGTTTACCTTCAGTAGAAGTGAGGGGAGGCTGATTCATCAAAAGGTACTCACCTGTAAAAAAGAATAACATTATTTGTCACTGCAAACTGTGTAAAAACCTGTATACTGAATAAACTGTATGAAAACTTGTGTATCCAACCTGTAAGAAAATACATTATTATTTATCACTGCAAACTCTGTAAGATAATAATGAATGAAAGCAAAATTAAGAGTAAAATCAATATTCATGCACTTTGAATGACAATTCATAGTCATAATGCATGATTTCAATAGTCTTATGAAAGAATTCTATAATAGGAATAATTACACAAATTTGTCTTTGTTGTAACAATGATGTTTGATGCTATATTCATAATATGATTTCCACAGACACATTGGAAATCACTTTAAAAACTTGATTAAATATCTATTGCCTGTTCAAAAGTCCGTTGAGATCAGTATCCAAGATTCCTATATATTATACTAGCCGTCAGGCTCGCTTCGCTCGCCATATCCGTCTATCCGACTGGATCGTCCAAGAATGAGATCAGCTGGCTCGCTTCGCTCGCCTGCATTTTTCATTTGAGCATTTTTATCATATGTTAGGACGAACCAGTCGGGGGTCCAGACTAAACGTCTGGCTAAACGGATATGGCGAGCGAAGCGAGCCTGACGGCTAGTAATATAATATTTCCAGGAATAGCTCTGATTGAAGTAGCAGTACCCAATCAATTTTTCCGCGATAAATGCATTCCAATCTTCAACTTGGTGCCAACCTAACAAAGTCAACTCAGTTAATGCCAACCTGACAAAATTATTAATTTAGTTACCAGTTAACAACTGTTTCGAAGAGGTACTCTCTCTAGATTATAGTTCTATATTAACATATGGTATGGACATTTTTCAATTATAATAATTAAGAGAATAAGAAGAATAGACATGCTAAAAGACGAATTTTAAACCCTTAAAAACCACCCTTTAGAGTTAAAATATTGCCAAAAGATTTCTTAGTGTACCTCTAAAGGGCCAACTGAACATACCTACCAAATTTGAACGTTTTTGGTCCGGTAGATTTTTAGTTTTGCAAGTGAGTGAGTGAGTCAGTCAGTCAGTCAGTCAGTGTCATTTCGCTTTTATATTATATAGATCCTATGAATCAATCAGCTGTTATTTTTGGAATAACTTTAGTTTTGTTTTCTGGTTTTCAAATTTCGAAATAATTCAATGTTTTAAAGTTTTGAATTATAGTTTGGTGCATTATTATTATTCTTTTCGGGGTTCAATCTAATTGAATTCCAATTTTTGGTTTGTATATTTCTGGACACGGACTTCGATTCAAGGTGAAGCAACATAACCTACCTTCTAGATACTGGCTTAATACTATCAAAATATTCGGAAAGAGAGCAGTTTTGGGCTAGGCCTGTTGATCCTTTTCTAATAATATATTTGATGTGTATTAAATGTATTCCATGATTCCTATGAGATCATGAGCCGACTTCAACTTGCTGGTTACAAACCCCTGAAAATAAGCTCGCTTTATCAAAATCAAACGTTCCCCCAATTTTTCCTCTTCATTTACCGGGCGCAATTCGCCACAATCTGTACCTTTCAAGATTTCAAGTACTCTTTTTACTCAAGCGAGTTAATCATTGCAATCCGTCACTGGGAAGTTCAGTCTTAAGGTACATTCCACTGTTCAGTGAAGACTTGAGTCCCGAGACTTCTGACACATTTGAAGCGTGCAAAACGAACCAAAGAGAGAAAGATTGTAAGAGGGACAGGTAGAAGAGGAAAAAGGATGGAGACGGCAAGGGGAAGAGGGAAAGGAGGAAGAGAGAAAAATGGTAAGAGGGGAGATGGTGAATGAGTAGGAGGAGGAGGAAAAATAATAGGAAAAAGGAGAAGAAAACAGAAGACGAAGAAAAAGGAAGAGAAGGAGAAGAACAAGAAGGAGAAAAAGAAGCGAACAAAGAGGGAAAGATGGAAAGAGGGACAGGTGGAAGGGGAAAAAGAGAAAGGGAGAAGAAAGAGAAGAAGAAAACAGCAGAGAGGAAGAGAAGTAGAAGGATGAGGAGGAGGAGGAGGAAGAAGAGGAAGAGTAATAGGAGGAGGAAGAAGAAGAGGATAAGGAGAAGAAGACAGAGAAAAAAGGAAGAGAAGGAGAAGAACAAGGGGGAGAAAAAGAAAAGAGAGAGAAGAACAAGGATAACAAGAAGAAGGAGAAGAAGAAGATGAGAGAGGTGAAGAAAAAGCATGAGAGAGCAGAAGAAGGAGAGAAAAAGAGAAAGAAGGAGAGAAAGAAAAAGAAAGAAAGAAGAAGAGGAAGATTAAGGAGTGGTGGCAGGCGGAGAAGATGGAGGAAAGTATGAAGAAACGAGAGGTGGTGAAGATGCAAAAAGGAGAGGAGAAGAAGACGAGAAAGAAGGAGAAGAAGAAGGAAAAAAGAAGAAGAATGTGGATAGGAAGGGTGGAAAGGAGAAGACGAAAAAGAAGGAGAAGATGGAGAAGGAGGAGAAAAAAAAGAGGAGGAGGAGGAGAGAAAGAAGAAGAAAGAGGAGAAGGATAAGAAGAAATACAAGGAGGAGAGAAAGAAGAAGAATGAGAGGAAAAGGCGGAAGGGGAATGGAAAGTTGAAGCGGAAAAAATAACTATAAGATGGAGAAGGAGGAGAAGACAGGAGTAAAAGAAGAAGAAAAAAGAAGAAGATAGAAGAAGATTAGGAAGAAAAAGAAGAAGAAGAGGAGGAAGAAGAAGAAGAAGAAGAAGAAGAAGAAGAAAAGAGGGGCGAATAGGGGAAGAAACAAAGATCCTTACAGAAGATGCTGTCACATTGCTCTGACAATGATCAAAGAATCTGTCTCTCACCCCACTTGACGGAGTCCCGTAATACAAATTTGGAGACATTCATGGACTAAAGCTACCCAGAAATATTTGCCTATCACAGTGACAAATGAGACATCTTTGCAATGGTCCTTCCATCCACGTGACGCTCTCATCTCCTCCTTGTCACCTGTTATTTCCATCTCTTTCCTATAGTGAGGTCCACGTTATAACGGTAGTAGAAAAAGATAGGAGAACTACGTTGCCGATCCTCTGCCTTCTAAAGGCGATAGCTGATACTGGTATATCTGATGTAATATTGACTATTAATTCTTGTTCAAAATAATTTATTCAATTTTATTCGTCAAGGAAGTATATTTTTCATAATTGAAAATGAATATTTCGTTTAAATCATTATATTTCAACGTTGTTGAAAACGATCAGTAAACGTTGCACACTTGTTGTGCTCTTACAAACACTTGCACATACACGCATTCAATATGAATAAAGTTGAGCATTTGCTTATACTGTACTTCTAAAATATTGAGCATAGACTACATATGCTTCATTTTCTATTAATAAACGTGAGCGAAACCTTTTTCTCATGCTCATTTAAAAAAATAGTTTGAGTGTTTGCTCAAAAGTAAAAGCTTATGCTCAAAATTGTATGAATAAACTAGAGCATTTGCTCAACTTTTGAAGCAAATACTTCAAAAAGGTTGAGTCTAGTCTGGAGCAGCTTTTCACCTTTTGCTCATAGTAAAATGGCTCAACTTATTCGTGTGAGTAAGAGGGAACCATACCAGATACGATCACAACCAATAGTTGAGAACTATAAAACTCTTTTTAGATTCAACCATGATATAAATATATAATACTACCATTATCCCTACAAAAGATACCTATCCGATATAAAGATAGCCATCACAGAATAGGAAATAATGATGAGAGTGTAGACGATTATAAGACTATGCTGAAGATTATTATAGAGATTACATTTTTTCATGAAATAATTTTATTATTTCAAAATTCAGAACTCAACTAACCTAAAACCCATTCATGGATAGAGAACAGAGCAGACGACCAAACACAAGCGGTGTCTATACTTGCATATTTAGCGTTTACGTGAGCTATAAAAACAAAGTAAGGCACTACTTTGTTTACGGAGGTAGTGAGTAAGGTAACAAAGGCGAATCAGCTGATGAAAAATCTCTAAAATACGTGAGCATTTGCTCCAGAGTTCAGGAGCATAAGGTAAGAGTATAAGGTAAAGCTTATTCATATAAAAATGAGCAAATGCTTATGCTTCTACCTAATGCTCATGAGCAAAACCTTATGCTCCATGCTCATGATCATGAGCATATATGCTCTGCTGTCATAATGAAAAACTGAGTGCCGGTTGCACAAAATACTGTTAAATTTTAACTAGAATTGATTCCAAGAGAACCAATCAGAGAAGTTTTCTTTTAATAATTGAATAGAAAATAAAGATTTCTTTTCAAAATAGCTTCTTCTGATTGGTTCTCGTGGATTTAATCATTATTAAAACTCAACAGGCTTTTGTGCAACCAGTCCTATGTCATTTAAAACTAGCACACTGAAAACAGCTATAGTGAGGTCCACGTTATAATGTCAGTGCTTGATTTGCAATGGTATTGATATCCTTGTCTATCATTCAACACAGCGGATAGCGCTATCTCTTTCTCGCTTTGCTCTGTTGCCAGATTGTCTTTCAACAATGAAGAATAAATAATTTATTGACAAAATATTCCAACATTATGAAGTTATTGAGAAATATTATTTCTTGCTTGATAAAATATAATTGATCATTATAAACGAGAATGAACCGTTAATATTACATCAATAAACCTGTATCAGCTACCGTCTATAGAGGGCATTGACAAGACAGAGGGTCGGCAACAATTTTCTCCCATCTTTCTCCACTGTAATTTACGTGAACCTCACTATAGCTGTTCAGTCGTATCATGGGAAAATAAATTTGTTCATCTCTTCTTTAATGATATTAAGTTGAGAAGTAAAAGAACAAAGTACAAAGTAAATTTGAAATCTACACCTGGAATATGAAATTAGAATGAATTAATCAAACTTCAAAACCAACCTTATTAAAACAGACGATCGCACAAGACCTGGTCCAACCATTTCACTCAACACATCACTTCGTAATGAATCTTATGAACAAAATAACATTCCATCTTCTAAAATCACAATAAACCAATCACACCCAATATTTACTTTAAGATATTAGCGTAAAACAACGATAATCCACGAAATTTCATACGCGACACGCGAATTTTTAGGTTAACTGATGCTGACTTTCACAAACTGGTTGATGACTGACAAAACAAAGAAGGCTGGTTGACGTCACGGCGTCGGTGAAATATCGCCGACGCTGTAGCCAGTGACTCCTAGATTTCGTCGTCGCTCCCTCACTGATCAGTCTGATCAGTAACTGTTCAGTCACTGATCAGTCACTGATCAGTCACTGTTCAGTCAGTGGCACTCGGCACTTGGTATGGGTCCAAAATGTATAAATAGCTGAGCTCAAACTCTCAGACCTCAGTATACTGATAAACACTGACCAGTATGTATATCAAACAAAGAAACCATAAGCCAACATTGGAGGAGGTTGCTCCTACCATATTGGAGATTGCTAGGTTGAAGCGTGAAATCAAAAGGAGGCATAAGGAAATCATGCTGGGTAGACGGATTGCAGAAGAGAAACATGTGGAACACTTCAAACCTCTAGCTGAGCCACTAGTCAACCTAGTCGAAACCTTCCAACAGATGCCAGTTCAACAACCACAACTACCTCCATCAAGAGCATCCAAGAAGCGTCCCAGGTATCTGAAGCCTAGAATAAAAATGGGCTCCAGGCATATGAAGGGTAGGCAGAGACAATCCAAGCCAGAGTTGTTATCATCAGAACATTGTCCTTTCTCAGCAGCATCAACACACCACACATATCCTACTCCACCAACAACACCATTTGTTAAAGATGGTACATATACAAGGCATGGACTTACTGGTGCAAGTAAAGCAAAACATAAGCTCCAACTCTCCAGCATTGATGAAGAGTCACCAACATTTGAATCATATGGAACTGGAGAAGTTTCAAGTCCAATGGCAGGCACCTCAAGAGTTGGATGGCAACTATGGAAAGCAGGAAAGCAAGCATTTGAAGGGGATGAGGGTGAGGAGTATAATATGAGTAGAGTATATGATGATAGCAGTGATGAGGAGCTGTCTGGAGATGGACAGGATGATGATAAGAATGTTGAACAATTATTGAATGAAAGTCATGGTACAACAGTTCAGAATATCCTTGATCAAACTGATCTAGCTGGAAAACAGGTAGCTGATTATATTAGAGGATCATCGAGCAAGGACAATGACGATTTTGATGACACTTTTGGGCCAAGAGTGAGAGACAATGCTTACTACCTGGGCAATAAGTATTTAACTTTTGGAGAGAATGGTGATGAAATTGTGCTAACTGACCCTGTAGATCAAGAAGAAAAGACCTTCACAGCTACATTGGGACTTTGTGAGTTGATTTTCAAGAAGAATCCAAATCGTGCATTAGTTGAATCCGCTGACAGACAGGCTTATGGAGAAATATTGAACTGGACCAGTGTGCACAGACAGAACAATGATCCAAGAGGTGAGATTGTTAACTACAACAAAGCTAAGTATAAGAATATAATCAAACACCTTTTGGATAATAGCAGAGATGGTGGTCAAAGACATTCTGGGAGACGAGTGACTGGGAGAGGATCTATTTCCCCAAGGCGTGATTTTAGTAAGGAGAAAAGTCAGAAGATCTATAGAGGGAGGGGTGTTCTGTCAGCTATCAAGGGAGCTGCTGGTACAATAGTTAATAAGGCAATTGACATTCTACCAGTTGAACTTCATATCCCTGGCTATCAATACTGTGGACCAGGAACAAAACTTCAGAAGCGATTAGCACAAGGTGATCCAGGAATCAACAAACTTGATCAGGCTTGCAAGGAGCATGATATTGCCTATTCCAAGAGTGGTGATACAGCAAGCAGAGCAGTAGCAGACAGCATCTTGGCAGAGAGAGCCTGGGACAGAGTGAGATCTGATGATGTGGGGGTGTTAGAAAAAGCTGCAGCACTAGCAGTCACCAACATTATGAAGGCTAAGGCAAATTTGGGGGAGGTATGAAAAGATCACTGAAGGAAGTCAGCAGGGTGGTTGAGAAGGGGAAGAAACAAAAGATTCAACCATCAAAGAAAAAATCAATGAAAGGAGGTCGAGGTCTTTACTTGAGACATCAGAAACCAAAGGTTGGTACAGGTCTTCACTTGAGACAGCAGAGATCAAAGGTGGGTAAAGGTCTTTACTTGAGAAAGCAGAGAACAGCAACACCTTAGACATTAGGTAATATATTGAGGTACAATCAAAATCATAATGCTGTACAAATATGGATATATATTGGATACATAGCAGATTAGATTCATTGTGCTGGAATCATCTGTGGAGAATAGACATTTTGTTGATCAACTGTGTATCTAGAACAATAGAGAAGATGGTACTCCTAATCTCAAAGTGGGGTGACTATGGTGAGACAAATTTACCATCAATCTCCCCATTTGATCTGAAGATGGTTGAGGATCATGTAGAAGATGAGGAAGAGGAAACTGATATGGAGGAGGACAATGAGGTAGAGGTGGAAGAGAAGAGGAGGAAGAGGAAGAGGAGGAGGAGGAGGAGGAAGAGGAGGAGGAGAAAGAGGAAGAGGAGGAGGAGGAGGAGAATGATGTAGTGGTGAGAAATACTACTACACCTATACTTTTGACTCGAAGGAGCATCAATTACCTAAAGGAAAGAGGTTGTGAGGTGATTCAACATCAATGACAGGGTATTGTCTCTAACTGAAACAGTGTTCTAGAGGTATCATTGAATATCATCCGAAGACTATCAGACAACATAGAAGACTTGCCAAGGACTGGTGCTGGAAAAGGAGTCTACTACCTAGGACATCACCTGCTTGACATGGACCAAGGAGAAACATCATGGATACATCACTTTTCTGCACACTCAATATGATAAATAACTTGGATTTTGGAACAGAGATATACCTGCTTGTAGTAAACTTTTCAATGAAATAGATGTTGAATTGATCAATAAATAGCTAATTGTATTCCAAACTGTTTACTTATTACCTACCATCTCCTTAGATATAGTTCAGCTATAAGTATATTCTGAGTGCCACTGACTGCGCTCAGAATGCTCATGCTCAGCCAGCAGGACAATCGCCAGCTGCAGCAGGTCGACTGTTGGTGGCGGTCAGACGACCGGCGTGGCGACCAGTGGGGCGACCGGTGGCCGGGCGACCGGCGGCGGCCGGGCGACCGGTGGTGGGGCGACCGGTGGCGGCTGGGCGACTGGTGGGGCGACTGGTGGGGCGACTGGTGGGGCGACTGGTGGGGCGACTGGCAGCGGCTGGGCAACCGATGGGGCAACCGGTGGTGGTGGGGCGACCTGTGGGGCGACCGACGGGGTGATCGGTGGTGGCCGGGCGACCGGTGGGGCGACTGGCGGGGCAGTCTACTGTTGGTGGCGGTCAGACGACCGGCGAGGCGACCGGTGGGGCGACCGGTGGCCGGGCGACCGGCGGCGGCCAACGGCGGCAGCCGGGCAACCGGTGGTGGGGCGACCGGTGGCGGTTGGGCGACCGGTGGCGGGCGACCGGTGGGGCGACTGGTGGGGCGACTGGTGGGGTGACTGGTGGGGCGACTGGCAGCGGCCGGGTGACCAGTGGGGCGACCGGTGGTGGTGAGGCGACCTGTGGGGGGGGGCAGTTCAAGATCAGTAGGGAAATTTTTTTTCCCTTTTTTCCCTTTTTTCTCATTTATTCCAATTTTATGTGTTTTTAATTTTTTTTTTTTTTAATTTTTATTCATTTATTTTTTTTTATTTTTATTATTTTTTTATTTTTTTTTTAAGTTTGTGAGTAAAGCTGTTCATGGTTTCCTGTTCTAGAAATTGCTCCACTTCTTGACCGCATATCCTTTCCATCTAATAAAAATAGAAGCAGGATATATGTGGTGTAAATCATTTCCTGCGAACTCTATTCTTAGTCCAGGTGTGAATTTGTTCTATTATGAAGTGTTTATTCCTTTCACTCCTAGATGACCTTGAGGTTAGGTTTGGTTGACCTGGATGACCTTGAGGGTGGGTGTGGTTGACCTGGATGACCTTGAGGGTGGGTGTGGTTGACCTGGATGACCTTGAGGTTAAGGGTGGTTATTCATATAAAAATGAGCAAATGCTTATGCTTCTACCTAATGCTCCTGAGCAAAACCTTATGCTCCATGCTCATGATCATGAGCATATGCTCTGTTTTTATTCATATGCCCCAATGTAATCACACACACCCTTTGTCATAATGAAAAACTGAGTGCCGGTTGCACAAAATACTGTTAAATTTTAACTAGAATTAATTCCAAGAGAACCAATCAGAAAAGTTTTCTTTTAATTATTGAATAGAAACACTTTAAATAAAGCTTTCTTTTCAAAATAGCTTCTTCTGATTGGTTCTTGTGGATTTAATCATTATTAAAACTCAACAGGCTTTTGTGCAACCAGTCCTATGTCATTTAAAACTAGCACACTGAAAACAGCTATAGTGAGGTCCACGTTATAATGTCAGTGTTTGATTAGCAATGGTATTGCTTTCCTAGTCTATCATTCAACAAAGCCGATAGCGCTATCTCTTTTTCGCTTTAATCTTTTGCCAGATGGTCTTTCAACAATGAAGAATAAATAATTTATTGACAAAATATTCCATCATTATGAAGTTATTGAGAAATATTATTTCTTGCTTGATAAAATATAATTGATCATTATGAACCGTTAATATTACATCAATAAACCTGCATCAGCTACCGTCTATAGAGGGCATTGACAAGACAGAGGGTCGGCAACAATTTTCTCCCATCTTTCTCCACTGTAATTTACGTGAACCTCACTATAGCTGTTCAGTCGTATCATGGGAAAATAAATTTGTTCATCTCTTATTTAATGATATTAAGTTGAGAAGTAAAAGAACAAAGTAAATTTGAAATCTACACCTGGAATATGAAATTAGAATGAATTAATCAAACTTCAAAACCAACCTTGTTAAAACAGACGATCGCACAAGACCTGGTCCAACCATTTCACTCAACACATCACTTCGTAATGAATCTTATGAACAAAATAACATTCCATCTTCTAAAAACACAATAAACCAATCACTCCCAATATTTACTTTAAGATATTAGCGTAAAAACAACGATAATCCACGAAATTTCATACGCGACACGCGAATTTTTAGGTTAACTGATGCTGACTTGCACAAACTGGTTGATGACTGACAAAACAAAGAAGGCTGGTTGACGTCACGGCGTCGGTGATATCGCCGACGCTGTAGCCAGTGACTCCTAGATTTCGTCGCCGCCCCCTCACTCCGCGTCAGCTGACGTCACTCTATCGTCAGCATCACACGCTCTCCAAGTCGCTTTCCAAGCGGCTCGCTGTATACATCTATGTTGAGGTCCGAATTTAAATAATAATAAAATAAATTCATCAAAGTAATAAAAATAATTTCAATTCTGATTAATCTTATTAAATGTTTTCGAATAACTATGGATAAAGAATACCTGAAACAAGTTGAATTTTTTAACAGACTCCTAGGATTGATCCAATCGTACAGTAATACGTAATTAATATCGTAAGTTATAATTAAAGATGAGAATTGAAGAGGAAATCAGAATAATTATTATTGAACGAAAATCCCAATTAAATGCTATAAATCACCCCGAAGACTTCTGCTACTGCAAATATAATAATTATTCATTAATTAGCCTTTGAACAAATGCAATTTCCAATTTATTTCCATCTGTAGGAAATCAGAAAATTGTGCTCATAGTGGACTCCTCGTTGTAATGACAGTAAAGAAAGATTGTAGAACAGCGTTGCCGATTCTCTGTCTTGTTACTGCCTTGTATGGAGGAAGGAGTATAGCTGTACCGGTATATCTTATGTAATACTAGCAGGAAACCCGTGCTCCGCAAGGGTCCATTGTAGAACATGATACACTGAAAACTTGACGTAATGAAATCTTGAAGAATTGAAAATAGGCCTATAATAACCATCCTCTGTTAATTAAATATCTGTAAGCAAAATTACAAGTTAATCAGTCCAGTAGTTTAGACGTGATGATGCGTCAAACATTATTTTCCTATCTGGTACGTGTACAAGTCAGTTCTTTACTTTATTATAGTATAGATTAACTGGTGGTCATTCTTATTTAGATTGGCAGTGTTATCAACTGATGAGCATTTTTTTTCAAAATAAGCAATCATATTTTCACTTTTTGTGTAGTTGAGAAGTTGATATTGTGGTAATTATTCATATTGAATGAAAACGACTAAGAAATTATCAAAAAAACACTGATTTATTGATAATTAGAAAGACCGGTTTCGGTTATTACACCATTGTCAATCTCTGATAACCGAAACCGGTCTTTCTAATTATCAATAAATCAGTGTTTTTTTGACAATTTCTTAGTCGTTTTCATTCAACAATCATATTTTATTCCTCAAGAAAATAAATTTACAATTATAAAAATAATTAATTTCGTAAATTAATGAAGCTGTCCTGTAGCTCCACTCATCACACATCATCATCATCAGTTTCACTACCCACGCACAAGCCTGGAAATAATGTCGGCATCATCCTCAGCAATGATTTTAATAACTCAAAAAATTTAAAATAAACTCAATTTTCAAAAGAATATCAAACTTTTGTGAACTAATAGCTATGATTTTAATACATCCTTCCAAATTCAGATAACATTTAACTTGAACAGCATACAACTGAGTCACGTAACAGCTTCAAGCCTTCATATTTATCCTCTCTCTCTGTCCCCTTCAACACTATCATAGTCCCTCTCACTCACGCACAAGATCACGTAACAGCAGGGGTGTCTCAAGAAACACATCCACATGCACAAGCCTACAACTTATTTTCTACTTCACCTGCTTCACAGATATCTAAAGAGAGCAGTTTCAAAATTACCTCTTCAGATCCAACAACTCTTGCAAATCATTTGTTGGAGGAGGATGAGAGGAGGAGGAAGAAGAAGAAGAAGAAGAAGAAGAAGAGAAGAAGAAGAAGAAGAAGAAGAAGAAGAAGAAGAAAAAGAAGAAGAAGAATGAGGTGGAGAATGAGAAGGAGGAAGAAAAGAGGAGGAAACGGAGGCCTTTGACTTACGACCCCCTCAAACAGTTGTCAGTTTTCGTTTGAGAACTCATCACGTCAGAACTAACATCAGACCAGTCAATCAATTTCACGGTTGTATCGTTTCAACGACGAAATCACTGCATCTATATCTGTACGGATCAATGTTGTATATAATCAGAATCATTTCAGTGACTGTGAGGAAAGTGGCTCTATTCTGCTTCTCTCCACCTTTTTCTTCTCTTTCTCATCTTTCTTCCCGATTTTTTAAATTCCTTCTTCTAGATTTCTCATACTTCTACCCTGTTTATCATTTATCTTCTTCTCTCTCTTCTTTCATTTCCTCTCCTGCTCTTTCTTTCTGATCTTTTTTCCCCACTCCTCATTTTCCTTTTTGATTTTCTCTGCACCTGGTGAGATACTAATAAGGTATTAAATTTGTTCTTTAATATTACTAAGAACAAATTCCCTGGGTCTTACTTGATATTTATTATTCAATTTTCTCATATATCACCTCATTTACCAATATACTATACTATTACCATATTTACCAATATCCTGTTTTATTCTTTTTTTCTCATATTTCTTCCTCATCTACCATTTCCTAAAATTATTTAGTTCCTATTTGCTATGTTTTCTTCAGTATATAATGCGTTCTCTTGGTCGTCAGCTTTTACTTCTCTACTTCCGGGACTTCATCTTAACTTTACCTACTCTTTTGAGTTCTTAAGTTTCGTACAGATTTACGCGCCACGAACACGAGCAATTCTCTTTTAATCAGCTGATGCCAAGCTTTTTTATATCTGTATCTCTCCGTTTCTGTACAAATACAAATATAATCAGCTGATGAAAAGTGAATTGCTCGTGCTCGCGGCGCTTAAATCTGTACGCACCTTTAGAACTCCTGTGATTTTTTCCAAATATTACTCTTCTACTCTTAAATCTTCCCCCCTCTCTTTTTCAAATTCATTCATCATTCTTCATCTACTATCATTATCCTTCTCTATTTTTCTCTTCTACACTGCATCCTCTTTCCTTTACTCCCACACACACTCTCTCTCTCCTTCTCCTCCTACTCTCACACTCCTTCCGCGTCTCGCAAATTGCTTGCCAGTCTGTAAACGCCAAGTTATTCGCGTTTAATAGCAAAGTCGTCAAATCTGCTCAGGTTGAAAGGCAAAAGGCAACGTGACTGCTTCCGCCCGCTCTCGCACGGAAGACCCTTCCTCCTTCATGTCAACATACTCAAACTCTGCTATCCGATAAAATCTGGAATAAACTCTGCATCAGACATCTCCATGTTGATGATCGAAGTTCGGTCCGCACATGACCGAGTCCATGAGGAACATTTTCTGTTGGTGTTACTGTTATAAACTTGCAAATGATCGAGGTTTTATTCAATCGACACTAAGATCATATCCTTACTGTATTAAAAATATTATTATATCTTTGAAATATCATTTTAATTGATAGGTTATGTTGTACATTCGCTCCAGTGTTCAATATAGATTTGAATTGTCATAAATGATATTACTATACTAGAGACCCCTTGGATTGAAGAACTCGCTCAAGAACTGCTGTATTGTAATCTTTGAAACATGCAACTATTAATTATTCAGAGTTGATGAAAATTATGAAAGCAGCTGAATATTCATCTTACAAGAATCATTGACAGTAGGTTTCATTGGAGATGAATTAGAATATTAATCTTCAAATATTACTCTGTCGCTCCAAAATTGAATATTAACCAGCTGCAATCATGTGTCAGCGCGTGTGATAGCTCCCAAATAGCATCAGCTGATGTCATGAATGAATGAATGGAAAACTGGAGTAATTGCATGCGATGAATTCTACAGCTGACTGAATCATAAAATTTTTTTCTTATGCATTTTTAATGTTATTCTTATAGCCTGATAAAGGACGAAGTAGTGAGTCGATTTTGTTGTAGTACATAAGTTACATACAGACGGACAACGAATTTGGCCTTCACTAAGTCAAAAGTGGAAACTCACTAACGCTCGTTCAATTTCTAAAAATTCAATATTGAAAAACTGGATATTATCCACCCACAGATGGTGAATATTTATATTCAGATGGCATTCCTTGAACTTGATGAATCCCAATACAAGAAATGCATCACTCAAACAGGGACAGTAGATTTCTGCTACAGAACTTGATGTGTCTATTTTATAACAAATTGAATTTCTCCCTATGGAAAAAATATTGAATTCACTTTTTTGATTATTATTGTGGAGGTGCTTTTGTTGTAGTCATTCATACTGAATAGAAAAACTAGATAATATCGTCTTTCGGAGGAGACGATAAGCCGTCGGTCCCGACTACCTAAAAAGTAGTCGTCATCTCTAATCATCATTTCTCTCACTCATTACCCACAAGCCCAAGAGCTTATGTGGGCATCACCCTCAATATTTTTATTATTAATATTGTTCAACCACAGATTTATTAAAAATCAAGATACTGGGTTCCGGTTATTACCCTATTATCGATTTCTGGTAAACTAAAACTAAAAAAAAGAGCAGCAGTATTTAAACCAATAGCCGAGCACTGTCATTGGTGAAATCCTTGAACTATCAAGATGAACGTCTGCCACTGGCCTAGACAAGAATGGACCGCTAATTGGGGAGGGGCTTGTCTAGGCCAATGTCAGACGTTCACCTTGACAGGTCACAATTTTCACCAACAACGATGCTCATCCGTCAATTTGAATACCACTGCACTTCACTTCTTGTTTCCTAGAAATCGATGATGGTGTAACAACCGGAACCAGTATCTCAATTTTCAATAAACAATGATTGAACAAAATCTATAGTGAGGTCCACATTATAATGGCAGTGGAGAAATATAGGAGAACAACGTTGCCGATCTTCAGTCTTGTCAGTACCTTCTACAGACGGTAGCTGATACAGGTTCATCAATGTAGTTATTAACTGTTCATTCTCGTTTGAAATAATTACATTTTATTAAGCAAGAAATTATATATTTCAATAATTAAATACCGTAATGAATTCTTATAATTAAGATAACATATTTTGTTAATAAGTCATTAATTCTGCATTGTTAAAAGACGATCTGGCAACTGAGCAAAGCGAGAAAGAGATCCGCTTTGTTGAATGATAGACAAGGATAGCAATACCTTGCTAATCAAACACTGCCATTATAGCGTGGACCTCACTATAGGAACGACAGTTCTCAATCAATTATTGCTTCAAGTGCGTGAAGTCATGATGTAGTTCTGTGAGGTTATCAGAAACAACGAAAACTAAGAATAATAAGCAGAAATACTACTGCAAAATGAAACCTCTAGGACCAAAAGTTTCCTATTCATTGCTTCGAGTGAGAAGTCAAGTCTCCCACTAGCCATAGCCTCAATAACAAGAAACACACAGTATCAATAAAAATATAAATAATTTGAAAGGGTACTGAGATTAATATTTTCATTTATATTAAAAGTAGTCGTAAAGGGAAAAGACAACACACAGTATAATGCAATATTCTCTCTATATTGTCTAGAGTCAGCAAACCTTTTAAGAAACATCGATGCTTCAAACTCAAACAATGCTGACAGTTTGCAGTGAATGTCACCATAACAATGATCCTAGTGCTCAAGAACATTATTTGGCCACTTTAGCTGGCATCAATGGTGAATGGCGACTATCATGAACACAAAACCGATCTCGACTTGGCTTCCATGTTGACAGATTTATTAGGGGCCAAAGTAGTCGGTTGCCGCCCAAACTGCGCCCGACTGGGATCCGGAATCGGGAATCGAGACTGCTTATTACCCTATTCCGATGATAATTCCGCACTCCCAGCATTCGGACGACACTCCTTGGAACAGCCTGCCTAACGACTGCATTCCCTTCCTCAACTGCCACTTTTCGAGGAGATACTGTGCTGCATTTCCGACAAAGAGAGGAGAATTCTGAGGGGAAGAGAGTCGGGAGAAGGTTAGTGAGATAGGAAAGAAGGAAGAGAAAAATAGAATAAAATGACTGCCTTTATCTTTGACCAAGGAGGGCGAAGTTAGGGCGCAGTCGACCCTCTCCATGAGAAGAAGAGAGAAGAGAAGAGAGGAAAGGAGGAAGAGAAGAGGAGAAAGAGAGATGAGGGTTGATGGAAGAGGGTGGAAGAGAATGATGGTGGGAGAGGACAAGAAAATGGAAAATCAAGCTTTTTTTCATCAAATAGATTAAATTTCTCTCAAAGCTATCTATTGCTAGATTCTCAGAGAAGGAAAGTGTGGAGAAGATAATAAGACGAAAAAATTGGAAAGAAAGAGAGAAAATCTGGAGAAGGAAGATGACGAGATGGAGATCATTAGATTGCGAAAGGAAGTTAAAGTAAATATAAGTTAAGTAAAGGAATATAAGTTGAAGGAGTAAAAATGATAATATTGAATGTGAGGAATGAGCAAAAGTACAAAATTTAAATAAAAATGTTGGATAAAACCAGAAACGGGAGAAAATAGGAGAATATAGGTGAAAAAAGGGGTGATAAATATGTCTAAAATTGGAGAAGAAAAATTTATATCCAGAGAGAATAGAGGAGCTATGTGAAGTTATATTTTAAATTGAAACTCAAGTACGGAATAGCAGAAAAAAAATAAATATATAAAATATAAAATTTTCATATACAATACATTGCAAAAACTAATAATTAAATTATTTTCCATTTAAAGGAACATTTTCTCCAATAGACAATGCTTGAAACTGAAAGTTATGCACTGAAAGTAAATTTTGTTATCATGGCGAGTCTGTTGCTTAAGCCGTCATTTTGTTACACTGTTGAGTTGGAGGAGACTGTCTAGCTGGGTTACTGGCAGGCGTTCATGCCCTTGACCAATAGCAGTACTCGCCTACTAGTATAAATTCTGCTGCTCTTGTATTTAGTTTTAGTTTATCAGAAATTAACAATGGTGTAACAACCGAAACCGGTCTTTCTAAGTATCAATAAATCTGTGGTTTTTGACAATTTCTTAGTCTTTTTCATTCAAAGGAGATAAACATATCATCTGAACCAAAATGAGGAAGATAAAATTTCAAATTTAGAAAAATGGAACAAAACTGAGCGCGCAGGAAAAACGAGATCACCGTAGAAGCAAGAAAGCTAAATGGAGGTTATGAATTCTAAATAACAGAAACAAAACTGAGTTTCCAGATAAAACTAAGTACAACTCAAAACAGATCGAGTGAACAAAGAGATCTTACTTCTTGGAGTCTGACAGTTCCCTCCAAGAGTGAGGCAGATTTCATCCGACTCCTAGAGTGAGAAAGACTTTCTCCAAACCCTTTAAGAGGGAGAAAGATATCCTCAACCTCCTTCAAGAGTGAGAAAGACTTTCCCTAGAACCTTTTAAGAGTGAGAAAGATATCCTGAAACTCCTTCAAGAGTGAGAAAGACTCTCCCCAAACCCTTAAAGAGTGACAAAGACTTCCTTAAACTCTTTCAAGAGTGAGAAAGACTTTTCCCCAAATCCTTCAAGAGTGAGAAAGAATTCCTGCAACTTCTCCAAGAGTGAGAAAATTTTCTTGCAATCCTTTAAAGAGTGAGAAGATATAATCAAACTCCTTCAAGAGTAAAAGAGATATCACCAAACCCTTCAAGAGTGACAAAGATATCCTCAAACTCCTTCAAGAGTGAGAAAGATATCCTCAAACCCTTCAAGAGTGAGAAAAATATCCTCAAACTCCTTCAAGATTGAGAAAGATGAAGAGAAAGAGTGAGTGAGATTCGACTTGTCTCAACAAAGCACTCCGGAAGCAGACCGACTTGGCAGCTTTCCTTTCAACCAATCTGACAGATTAAAGTGAAAGCAACAATAATGCGATTGGTTTGTGCAAACTTCAAGTCGTGCAAGATGCATTCAACTGAGAACTAAGTAGAGTACAGCGGTGGTTAACCACCACTACTAACTAAAGACGTCTGTCCTCGTCCTATTCCAACCAGCAAACAAGGCAGACTGAATTAAGAAAACTGCGTTTCCTCCACGTTCATAAAACTCATTTCTCTACAATAAAATTAACTCTATTTATCAGCTTCCCTCATGAATAACATAAATACTTTCCATTAAACCAATGCTGATACGCTGATAGTTTAAAGTAAATATCACTATATCTCTACCAGTATTAAAAAATAATCCTACGCCCTAAATAGCAGTAGGATATAATATTACAGTAAGCTACATTATAGTGGAGTCTACGTTATAATGGCAGTGTTTGATTTGCAATGGTAATGCTATCCTTGTCTATCATTCTACAAAGCGGATAGTGCTATCTAGTTCTCGCTTTCCTCTGTTGCCAGATCAGCTTTCAACAATGTAGAATTAATAACTAATTAACAAAATATTTAATCTTAATCATGTAAATTCATTATGAAATTATTGAGAAATATGATTTCTTGCTTGATAAAATATAATTGATTATTTAAAACGAGAATGAACAGTTAATATTACATTAATAAACCAGTATCAGCTACCGTCTATGGAAGGCATTGACAAGACAGAGGATCGGCAACGTCTTTCTCTTATCTTAATGAAGTATAATTGATTATTTGAATCGAAAATGAACAGTTAATAGCTGTTTATTCCTGTTGAAAATACTCAATTATATGTTATTAGTTAAGAAAATATATTTTACAATGATTCAATAATTAATTTTCATAATAATTGAGGTTGAATATTCCATTATTAATTATTGATATTTCTGCATTATTGATAAACCATCCTGCAAGGTTGCAGAGCTGAAGAAGGATAGCGCTATCTGCTTTGTCGAATGATAGACAAGGATAGCAACACCATCCGCAATATTAATAAAAAACTGCCATTGTATCGTGGACCTAACTGCAGCAGTCAAATAATCACAGACATTTCAAGTATTTCGTTAGTTTTTAATATTACTACATTTTTGTTAACTATACTGCAACGTTGCAGAGCTAGAGAAGGATAGCGCTATATTCTTTGTAGAATGATAAACAAAGATAGCAACACCAATATTAATCAAATACTATCATTATAACGTGAACCTCACTATAGACGAGGATAGCGCTATCTGCTTTGTCGAATGATAGACAAGGATAGCAACACCGATATACTACCATCATATACTACCATTATAACGTGAACCTCACTATAGACGAGGATAGCGCTATATGCTTTGTCAAATGATTGACGAAGATAGCAACAACAATATTAATCAAACACTGCCATTGTATCGTGGACCTCACTCAGCAGTCAAATAATCACAGACAATTCAAGTAAGATACAACTACATCTCCCGCGCTACAACCCTGTCACAACTCCCCCAATACTCATTATCATCACAATAATTTTCGACTGGGTTTCTCCAGTATTTCTACGACTTGTCTCCCCACCATTCTTCGGAAACAGCCATAAAATGCCGTTTTTTGCCAGTAAACATTTCCTCTGAGTTTGTTCTAATGTGCTTCAGTGCACTCATAAATAACTGAAGGTTGGTCTGAAAAGAAGCTGGAATGATGGGCGAATTCAGTTTTATTCACTGGTTGAAAGGGGAAGATAGCAGAAATCTTACGCTGTTGTTGATTTGAATTACTTTCAGATTGCAATGCGTAACTTTTGATTTGTTTAGTTTCAGAAAGGCTCACCCCTTACTACACACCATTCCTTATAAATGTCTTCAATGCTAACATATTCAAGAATAGAAACATCAGATAATAGAATCAAGCTACGTTTATTGTTGAAACATGATTTGATTCCCACGAATAAATTCGAATAGTAAAATTGTTGCCCTTTGGAATGGAATACAGGAATAGCACAAGATATTTATTTCAATTGCTGGTATATTTTATTCTCAAAGGAAGAAGTTGAAAAGATGGAAATCAAATGACTGAAATGAATGTTTGAATTATTTAAATGGTATGAATGAATGAATAATGAATTATCAAGAATAAAAACCCCTGTAACGTAAACCTTTTTCCTTTTTGAGAGATTATTCTGAAGTGGGATGAATAAGAACTGAAATTCATTATTAATCCCGGATTTCTTTTGAATTTACAATATTAATCTCAGAATCTGCCGATGATAATTCATCAATAAACTACATTATTTATGATAAAAAAGTGCTACAGAAGGCTAGATCAGACAATCGAAAATTGGAAAAAACATGAATATTAAATTATATATAATAATGTGGACTTGATTGTCAATGGAAACAAGTAAGATATACTGGTATGTCAATAAATGTATAGAGTATGAATGTACTAAGCATGCATAGAGCTAGAATAAGCTGGATAAATCAAACACTAAAAACATGCATTCTCAATCAAATTATTATAATCAGAGAAAACCACTATAATGTTGTTTTCTGTGGTGTAATGTAGACTTGACTTTCCAATAAGGATTAGAATATTATTGACACAAATATTCTACTCATTCAAGAACAGCTTTGGAAGAGATTTAATACTATTAAATCCGTTATAAGTTAGACTAGAACATGTTGGTTCTATGTAGGCTAGTTCAACACAAAGAGCTGGATATAATTAATCCATTAATTTATTCATGTCTCCTTCAAAATACAAGGTATTCTATAAGAATTAACAAAATAATAAGTGTATAGTACATAAAAAACCAACAGTTAATCCATGTCTAAGTCTTATAGTTACATATAACTGTAACTATATAGTAACTCAGAAGAGTTTTATAGTAAATTTGAGAGAGAAATAGCACAAGGCTATCTTATTTTTTCTCTCCCAATAATTTTGATGGTGTACTTATTATATGAATGAAGAATAAAAAGTAATATGTAACTTAATATATTATAACTGTAATAAAACCCAACACGTGAGGTCCCACAAGTCAATATTAGCTTTAGAAAAAAGGTTCTAGGCGAAGACTAGGGAAGAAATAAGCCCTCCCAAGATTGTCAATAAAAAACTTGAAACCCTTTCACAATCTACATTATTCACTCAAAAATAATACAAAAATTGTGATATCTTATTGCTCAACAACCCAATCCTACAGTGAAATTAACTCTAAACTGTCAGTATTTCTCATAAATGAAACCAATGCTGCCCATTTAACTAATGCTGAAAGGTTGAGGTGAATTATATGACACCTACTGGACAGGAAACAGCATAATTAGTCGTGTCCCATCACAATCCAACTGGAATAATCCATTAAATTCCCAGTTCTTTGGAGAATAATCGAGATTAGTGCAGTCAGAGCTGAGAAATAGCTTGTAAACATGGAGTATATCTAGAAAGCTTAATGGGATTCTGAGATATCGAAGCGAACATCAATCTACACGATGCTGTGTTGATTTCAATGTTTCAATAGGCTGTGAATGGACGGGACGGGTTGAGTGTGTTTTTGAGCAGCCACAATTTTTCACCTTTTATCTAGATTGTTTTAGTGCCAGCCTTGATAGAGAGACATGAATGATACATAGCTTTCAGCAAGCTTTTAGAGAGAGTTGAACAGCAATTTACGTCGAACTGTTGAGAGTTCTAGATGATTCTCGAACTTTCTTATAACCAAATGCCTATGAAAAGCAAGTTGACTTTGGAGAAACCTCAATACTATTCATTAATAGCTCTCCAGAATAAGAGTCAACGAGTAGCATACAATTTCTCACTCATCAGAAAAGTGTATTGGATTTTATTGAATAATTGATAATAGATTCGTTGCGTCATGGGTCCATTTGTTTGAAATCTGGTTGAGAGTAACTATTTCTATCACAAGTTTGTGTATATGACTGAGAGATTATATCGATTTCGGAACAGTCATGGAAGTTTAATTCCATCAACGTTCATGTTTCTTATCAATACATTGAGTATATTTGGTTAATCTCAGAGAGAAAGTGATTCAGGTTTAGAAGTTTTAGATTAATAAAATGAAATCTATAATCATGAACAATAAATTATTCAACGATCATAAATAAATAAATTATAAATCCATTCACTTGGTGTTGATTACATTTCATTGATTGCTGGAGCACCTCTTCGCAAGTTAAATATTAGATGTTAAGATAAGATATCAATTAATTCAACACAGTTTATCATACATGTAATAAAATAGACAGTTGAACATTGGCAACAAAATATTCAAAAGCTTCAAAATATTTATATATTTTAACATACAAACATTACAAAACGTTTGACTCTATTAAAAAATCCGAGTCTTGCAAATTCAATATATATACATCATTAGGGTACGAATAGAACGAACGGTCAGGTCGATATGTAGATTTCAGCCCGCTATCGAGCTTCTAAATCTATTATTTCTATATCAATGACTCCAAATAATGTTTCCATCAATGCACAGCTGTTTAGTGGCATCGATCTCAACCGCGACTTACTCGTTCTGATCGCATCTTTACTCAATGTTGATGGACACCAATCCTTGTGGGAACCCGCGCAGCATGACAAATGAGCCACGTGTTCCCGTGTACACAGACAGGAAACCCCCACCTAACCACGTTGGAGACTTTGTGCAAAACATCTAGATTGGGGATAAGCATCTTTTGTCTTGAAGCTTTCAACAAGATAAGACTGGAAAAATGAATTGCAAAATTTATCAGGACTAGGGATTATTTTCTTCTGGGTTTTATTATGAACATGATTACTTTCTAGTGCAACTTATAACAAGAACAGAGATATGTTACAATGTCCAATCTAATTTATTCTCCAGATTACTGGAAAATGATTTATGTATTTGGCACAGTAGAATGCTCTGTCGAAGCTCTATTTTCACAAATATCTACAAATACCATCCTATTTAATATGTCATAATTTTTAATTCACTGGGAAGAACTCACTTATTCATACATGAAGCAAACAAAAAGCCAAGTGAGCTGTTCTGAATAGTGAGTTGTGTTTTTCAGGCTCTAAAATTTTGTCAAATTACGCAAAAATTAATGGTGATTTGAGTGTGATATTTTTGTTTTTTATTCTGTTTTTAACCGTCAAAATTTAAAATTCTTAGTTTTTGTTGTTTTTTAGTGAAAATGGACTAAATTTTAGAAAAGTGAAACCATAACTCTATTTCAGACTTTTAAAATGTTATCTAAATTTTGGAGAGAAATAGTACAAGGAGTATCCTTAGTTTTTCTCTCCCAATCAGTGCTACTTTGTAAAAAAAATAAATATATGAAATATATGATACTGTCGCTAGAAGTACATAATTTCAATATACGAGGATATTCAATACTCATTATTACTGATAGCCTACTTTGAATTATGTGAAACGATTATTGAATAACGAGAGATATTGAATTCTATACACATCTATTAAGTTTCGAGATGAATTTCTGATGGTAGTAATAATCTTTGATTGTGAATGTCTGCGATAATGTGCAAGGTGTGAACCGAAGCCAGCACTGTTATCACAATAAAAGAGGATATGAATGAGCAAGTGTCAGGCAAGTTTCTTGCCGCTGTTTTTGTTGAAGTACGTGCTCCCCTTCGCGTGCGTGTGTGCATGTGTGTGCGAGTGTGGTGTGATGTAAAAACCGAAATCAGTCGAGAAGCCACATGCATGGCGGCGTTTGTAGACTTTTGGGAAACATGCGTTTTATTATTCACTTTCCGAAACTGATTTATGGCGGTGCAGCTATTTTACGAAGCCAACTCACTGGCTGAGTTATTGCCCGCCGACGATAACGACCCTGGTGACAGATTCCCAAACTACAACTCCTCTTTTTACTTCTCCAGTCATCATTCTTCTTCTCTTCTTTGTATCATCATCATCATCATCAACATCATCATGTTTCTTGTTAAATTGACAATTCCTTCTTCTCAACTACTTTTTATCCTTAACATATTATCAACTCTCATCTTCTGCACATTCTTCTTCGCTTCTCATATTATTCTGTTTTCGATTTTCCTCTTATTCTCTTCCCCTACATATCCTATTCTTCATCCAATTCTTGGACATCAATAATCTTTCTATCAACTTTCGTCAAACTCTTCCACATTCTACCCAGCACTTGAATGAAATGTGGAAAACTCATTTCTTTCTTCTCCTTCTCCTCCTTCTACTCTTTCTACTTCTTTATTGCATTTCGCTCGTTCGTGAGTGTCAGGTGAACTATATGCCAATATTAGAGTAGTAATCCACTGTTTTAACAGCTTTGTCATTAAATGGAGAGGTCTCAATATACTATATTTATTGCATTGAATACAATACTAAGAATCTACCTTCTCAGTAATCATCAGTCTACATCATTTCATCATTGCCATCATCATCAACATCATCATCATCATCATCATCACCCTCATCCTCCTTCAAATCTTGAAGTACAATTCCAGTTACATAGCCGCTAAATAATTTGTTCAACGGTACTTGTATGACAGGAGGTAATTTTTATATTCCTGACAGGCAATAGAGTTAGTGTACTGTATATTTCCCTTTCGAGTCTATTTTTAGTAATATTAATTTTTGGAACAGAACTCGTACGTCATGATAAATTTCCACCTATTTATCAATCTCGACGTGAAATAATTGAGCTTCTCAAATTCCATAAAATGTGAGAAGTTTTTTGAATATTCTATCCTCAAGAATATTAATGTTTTGTAGCCTACAGCTCCAGTGTAACTTTAGAAACATTCACCTTCACATGGATTATGACACGAAATAACAGAGTTCTTCAGATTCAAAATATTTGAGACAGCGATAGCCTGAAGTTCACTGATTCAGAAAGTAGTAGAATTTTCAAGAGATAAGGTTCTCACTAGGAAGTTGACAGCACAAAATACGGTCCAAAATTGTTGTTTAAAGATCAAAAATGGATTTAACGACAATATCTCACTATGAGATCTAATCTGGTGTCCAGGTTCTGGTTAACTTTTGATTAATGAATAAACGTTTTACCAACAAAAACCCAAATAGTTCGAGTCTACTGATTCATATGAGTTATTATTATTATTAGCGTATGGCTTTCAATGGTGGGGAGACCCAATCAATGGTAGTTCCACCTCGCCGTATAATAGTCCAAAGAAGAAACATTGAGAGTCAAATGTACAAATTTGAAACAGCACTAATCAGTCCAAAAATTATCGATTAGCTCTCTGGTATAATAATAATTGAATCTATGCCTGAACTGAAATGAATTCCTTGTTCCGTACTCATTACTAACTCCTGTTCTTCTCAAAGCAGAAGAATAAAGCTATCGGTACATGACAAAAACAAGATATTGGAAAAAATCGATTTTTTGGTCTATTGCCATTGAATTTCTTCAAGACTAGCTATCCATTATTCTTGTGCAATCAACTCTGTACCTATTCTTGATGAATCCCTCAATACCCGACACAATATAAATAGATCAGAAAGATAGAATCCTGTCTAGAATCTCATCTCAACCAACATTGTATCAAAGTCAAAATTAAAAAGCCTTACTTCAATTCTGATCATTGAATCATGCACATTTTCTATGAATTCCTTGTTCCATACTCATTACTAGCTCCTGTGTTTTTTTAATTTCTCCAAGACTAACTTCCAAATAATCTTGTGCAATCAACTCTGTACTTATTCTTGATGAATCCCTCAATACCCGACACAATATTAATAGATCAGAAAGATTGAGTCCTGTCTAGAATCTCATCCCAACCAACATTGTATTGGAGTCAAGATTGAAAAGCCTTACTTCAACTCTGAGCACTGAATCATGCAAATTTTTCCTTTGACAGATTCCGCAACTTGGGTAGTCCAGCGTAAAATCGCAATTTACAAGCAAATGTGACACAAATTGAGATTGAAGCCATCTGAATGTCAAATTCATCTGATCTATTGTCAGGTAATTATTTCTGTCTGATGATGAACTGTCAGATTTGTATTATTTATAGTAGGATTCAGAAATGAAAAAGATGATGTATTGGTAAGATTTAAAGACGGATTTAATTAGAATATTAGATTAGTAGTGGATGTGCTTGTAGATGGATTCACTTTAAACTGTCAGCTCTTCTGATATGTGACATCAATGCTTTACATTCAAACAATGCTGACAAACTGAACTGAGGCTCACTATAGATGTTATAAACGTTGTTGAGAGTGGAAAATTCAAGTTTTTGTCAATTTTTTTCTGACAAGAAGATTAATCTACTTTCTTTCATGTATATTTTGTTGATTTGAATTTGATATGATGTATTAAATGCAACATGTATCTAAAGCAATTAAGGCATAGTCATTCTTGTAGAGTGATATCAGAGATATAATTTGAAACTAAATTAGAAAATTGAAAAAGTTTTGGGCAATAACCTGTTTTTCTTTCCCGATCATTGTATTGTTTGTGCTAACCTAATAAATAAATAAATAATTAACAGGGCACAAAAATTCAAATCATAAAAAAATCATAAAACAATAGAAACAAACTTACGCTTATCCTTTCTCTATAGTGATATCTACTTTGATTGAAATGTCAGCATTCCTTATGAATAACATCAATGCTTCTCATTTATTCTATGCTGTCAGTTTACAGTGAATCTGACTGAACCAGCATATCTCATTAGTGGGGAGTTTAAGTAAAGCGTGAGAGACCACCTGTAAGAAGAAGAGAGTAATCTTTCAAAGAACCGGAAACACAGTACGGTGTCGGCGGAACGGGAACGGAACGGGAACTGAAAGGAATTAAGTCTCAAAATGAGGGACAAATGGAAATTAGCGCCAGTTTTCTCAACGTTTTCCGGTGGATGGTGTTTTCTTTGTTGCGCCTTAATCAAATCCTAGTTTGTTGGACAAATTGGTTCATATCAGAGGCTTTAGTAGTGAGAATGCTGTAGGCGGAGGAACACCTTGAAAGGACGTCTTCTTTTGTGCTCAATTTCTTACATCTACTGAAACATTTAAATGTAATTGGAAAACCTTCCTCGAACATTCAAATTGTATTATATGTTATGATGTTGTTGATCTATTATTTTATCTTGTGTAAAATACTATACACTATTATTTATTCATGAACACTAGGGAGCATAAATTGTTGATAGGCAGACAAGTATTATTCCTTATTTCTTATAAGAATATACTTTTATTTCATCAAGGCAATATACAATGCAATAGGAAACGTCAATAAATATAACAAGAGGTCAATAAGCATCAATAAAACTATTACAAGAGAAAAAATAACAATCATTATAGAAAAATGTATTAATTCATACAATAAGTAAATTATAAAATGAATCAAAAATCAAGAATGTTTTATTGTCACAAACAAAATAATTGCATTGACAAAAGTCATTTCATAAATGATAGGGAGAGAGAATATAAGGTAACCTTGTGCTATAATTCCTCTCCCAAATTTAGATAAGGTTACACATAGTTCGAAATAGGTGAAGTATTGTTGTTGTTCACTTCAGTCCTTAATTATTTTCACAAGTAAAAACAATATAAACAATTTCTACTCTCATATTTATGTGGTTTATAATATCTCTACTGTTCTTTAGGTTTTTAATCAACTATCTTTTATCTCCTCATCGTCTTCCTTTTTCACGCATTTCCCTCATCATATAATAACAGATTCTCCAAATTATAAAACCTCTCACATGTATTTCTCTTATTCAGCTTCTTCCTCACTTTCCCTCTCAAGTTTTCTTTTCTCTCTTGTCAATCCTCTACTTTCTCCTCTCTACCTACCTCTCATCTCCTCCTACCACTCCTCTCTATTTCTATGGGGTATTGGAGGATATTGGAGCGTTTGATTGACACCTACTGATACTTGTAAATCTTAATACTCAATGGCATCTTATTTTAGTTGATTGTATAATTTTTTTAGATAATTTATACTTTTTATTTTACTATATTATTATGAATGATTATATGATCATGTAGTATTATTATTATGAGAATGTAATAAAATCATGTTATGTAGCCGTGTTATCATTTAAGATGATTTGTAAAATTGTAATTATTATTGTAACCATGTTACCATAGGCGACAAGCTCTATCTTCTCTTTCTCTCTTCCCTCTACTCTAACAATATTTACGAGACACATGCAAAACCTTATAGAATTCGGAAAGGGAGGCTGACATTATCTGTTCTTACTTTTAACAGTCCAAATCATCTTCATCACCATCATCATCTCAATCATCAACATCATCATCATCGTCATCATCCCAATCATCTTCAACATCACAATCATCATCATCATCATCATCATCCCAAACATCCAAATCATCATCATCAGCATGATAATCATTATCTGGGCACACGTATGTAGGGGGTTCCCCAGTGGGGGGTTGGCTGCAGAGATTTCCGTGATCATCCATAAATTAGCGCCTGCTGCTCATCTGAGTGGAGTCCTGGCCTGGCCTGGCCTAAACGTGACGGAATGCTGTTAACTTGTGGAAATTAATATTGGTGAGTGCTCATACGATTAGAAATTATCACGGAGAAGAGTATAAACAGAAGCCTCAATGTTTACTGCAGATATACGATTTGAATAGTGAATAGTGAATAGTGAATAGTTCATAAAGTGAATATTGAAGTAGTTCATGGAATTGAAGTCGATAGAAGAGAAAGATATGATAGAATAGACTGAATTTTATTATTATTGACGTGGCGAAGTTTGGACAGTAATGTCCACTCCACCACTTGGCCACCTAGATATTGGTAGCTTTCACCTGCACAGCAGGGATCCCCAGATCAATTGAATAGACTTCGGTGTTATCTTACCAAGCCCCAGTTGCAGAAAACCCTGTTAAATTTGAATCTAGATTAAATACCACGAGAACCAATCAGAGAAGATACTCTAGTTTTATCTTAAGATCTCTAGTATTTAGTAGATTTATTTGTATCGAATATATATTTTTATCTCAGGGTGCAAGATTCGGCACCTGACGGAATAGGTAGAGCCATTCATCTAGTGAATTAGAACTATGATAAATTATCGCAATTGTATTGCAAAAAATTAAATATTGTATGCATACGTTTGATAGCCTAGATTTCGTACTTCTTTGATTAAATAGAAATTTCTAAAATATTGATCTATATATTTTCTTTCAATTAAATACCTTAATACTAATTTTTACTTGCGCAAGTATTACTCTTATTAATTTCTCAATTTATAATAACCCTTTCGGCGAGCTAGCTTTGATCATCAGATTATTTCGAAGCACTAGGGCGCCCATCACTAAATTCAAATTTAATCACTCACGTGTCGAAAATCTTCTTGTAAGCCGCCGATGTCGATCCAACTCCATGTGGTCCGGGAATATGGTAGCCGGAATCGTCTCCTCCAAGGGGTTATAAATTTAATTAAAATGAAAAATGACTTCTGCTTCACAATAGCATCACGAAGTCTTTTAAGAAATTTAATAATTTACTTTAACTTTAACTTTTACAAAATTATTAATAAGGTACTTCGCTCTAAAATATTTGGGGTCCTCTTATGGTGGCATCTGGCTGGCGAGTGCTGGTTCTTCCTTCTCAAGTTTTACAGATCCTCTTTCCGACTTTCAAATTAGCATAAAATTTAAATATCTCAATCCTCCGCCATTAAATTCAAATAGATCTTACAAAGAATGCCAAAATATTGCTTAGATTATATGATTAATAATTTCTTTGCATTCGAGCCATATTGATAACATAGATTACACAAATTTTTACACAAAATCTACTACAATTATATAAATATATATAAATATTTTTGATTGGCCTACAGTTGCCGCCTATTAACTGCCGTTTTACTATTGGTGCATGCAAATTTTATTAGGTATTCATGCGCCTGGTAACTCTTATTTCCTGAATACATTAAATTATTTTTATTTGGTTTTTTATTTATGCTCTTTGCATGCTAGTTAATATTCTATATATTAATATTAATTCCATGCTAACTAATAATTAGCCACGTGGACGGGTGTTTTTTCACATTGCACACCATCCGAATGCAATAAAGCTCTGCCAAGGGGTTTTGGTCAGATTCTACGTTCTTCGGTTTGATCGATCTCTAGGTCACCGATCCGTGAATACATCTACATAACCTCAATCTTCAAATATTTTATAAATAATCTATTTATGAGTAGTAAACTTCCTTCAAATCCTTTTTAAGTTCTTGTACCATTTAGCCAGAACAAGCTGATGCTATCTTATCTTGATTATTATCTGCTTGGCGATATTAGCCAATTACTTTATTTTTAGACCTATTACTATTTCTGTTAGGGCTTTTCATCTACCCAGATTTAAATATGTTACACGCGCCCCTGGTTTGAATTCAAAATATTTGAGAATCACAATGTTTTTAATGAAAACCCACCCTTCAATACATTGATATACACTATACTTTATTTATAAATTATACTCTCCTACTTCTATCACATTCGCAGACATATTTGCTGCATCTCCTTTATACCTTTATCAAAAACAATAACAAACTCCTCTTCAACACACATAAAAATATCATAAATATAAACTTCTAAACGTACTCCTCCTGACACCATTTACAACACAGTAATTTTTGAATTCGCCGCTTGCAGGGCTGCCAACTTAACTACACACATTTCATAATTCTCATAAATGATTCCTTTTAGACAATAATTTCGATTCATAAACTTCTGGGCTTATATCTTATAGTATTTCTTAGGTCTTAATATAAATAATTTTCTATACATCAGGTACAATACTTTCTTTTGCTAATGGCTCTTTGGTTTTGGTAACTGGTATTCACTTTAATCTTTTCAGGTAACAAACGTGGCATAATTAAAAGTAATAAATATAAAAACATATAAATAAATATATCGACATTAATAAATATAATAAATAACAATAATAAATAACTCTTTGGGTACAGTACTTCTTTTTATAAACATATGTTCAACAGACATTACATTCATTTGATTTGGGTGGCTTTGGTCAGCTGTTCGCTGTTCTACAATTCATAGTGTTACATGTTACAGCAGAATTTGCTATCGACTTTCATAACTAACCTAACTGCTCAATTTTTTCTCTTAAAAAGGTAATTAACAAATTTTAATTTTATTATCCCCGCTTGTGTCCTTTTTTATCTGATGTATATAATTTAATTACATATTTAAAAATTGTTCTTTTCCTTATTGCAGGCTTCTAACGGCTGGAAGGAATTAAAACATTGGATTGTTGCCACGAGGTCCTATACCAATATTAAATTTATTAAGGAAGGTTAGTAATCGGTTTGATAATAATGTTTTCCTTGATTTTCTTATCATATTATTTTAAATTCGATGATATTTCATGTAGAATTGTTGTTGTTTTTCCCGTATCTTTGGCTTCCTGCTTGTAGCTATACTGCTGTAGGCCGTTCGGTTGTCTGCTGTCCGGTTGTTTGTTGAGGCTGTCCTAATTGATAATTTTTTCATCATGAATATGAAACCCCGGTATCTGGTATACTTTTCTAAACAATTCCTTGTTTCATTTATGGTAATTCCTTTCAATCCATTCTTTTTCCCATCATCCTGTAATTTTAATTCACCTTTCCTCTTATTTTCATCTAATACTCTTGATTTCGGCTCATTATAACTCATTAGGCTTGCAACAATAAACATTTTTGTAATATTAAATTTCCAATTATCAATAATAGATTCTTTTAATAATAACAATATAATATTTTCCATCCTATCTACAACACAGTCTTTTATTAATATCACAGCCATTATTACTAACATTAAACACCATATCCAAACATTTATCATCTTTTCAATAGCATAATATCCAGGTACTTTCACTTTCTTAATATTATTTTTTAATTCTTCTAATCTTCTCAAACACCGTTCATCCTTCATCAATCTCAATAAGTAGTCCATTTCGTTGTTGCCCATGCATGAATCCATAATATTATTCCTATCAGTTCCGTTTCTGTCATATTCCCTTGGCCTATTTTTCCGGTCACATCGCTGATCATAGCCTTTAAAACGTATGTGCCGCGGATGCATGACGTCGGCAATCTCTTCCTGTCCTCCTTGGTGCCGGTCCGGAATCCTCCTTGGCCTCTTGAAGCGTGCATGCGGCCGGTATGCGCGCGCGCGGTTCCTCCTTTTCTTTCGCCTCCGGGCCTTGCGATGCATCTTCTTCTCCCGAATGCCGTCCTCCTCTTCCTTATGTCGGCCGTCCGGTGTCCTCGGGCGCTTCCGTCTCCGGGCCTTGCGGTGGTCGCTCCTCTTGTCCTGGATGCCGTCCTTTCGGTCTTCTATCTTGGGGTCCTTGGTCTGCTTCGGTGGTATCCATTGGTGCGGGTGCATGGATTCTGTGCGCGGATCTGTTACATTTTCAATTTGTTTTGTATTCACCAACTCCTGAATTAGTGCATGGTCCTGGTGACTGTTGGTGTTCTCCGGCGGTGAGGGGTCTTCGGTAGGGAACAGGATGCTTAGTAGGGATTGTTGTTTGCGGCTGGCTTTAATTGCATGTTTGGCGGCGGTTTTTTGTGGTAGGCTGTCTTGTATTGGCTTCGGTTCTTCTAATACTATTTTCGGTAAATCACTTCTGAATGTGGTGTATGACGTTGAAATATCTTGATTTTCTTGGTTTGTTTCATTTGAGCTTGTGCTTGTTATATCGGGGGTATCATATAGTCCTGGTTTATTAGCTGTAGTTTTCTGTATATCTGGTGGCGGGTCGTTGGGTACTGGGTTCTGGGTTTTTTGTTGATTCAATCCTATTGCATGCGCTATGGTGTAGTTTGTACTTATTTGATGAGGTGGCGGTTTGTAATTTCTATTATAATTATTCTGAGTGTAATCATTATTTGTGTTGAATCGATCATGGCCATAATAATAATTTCTTTCATAGGTTTGCTGTGGATAATGGTTTGTTTGACGATTCTGAAAACTTCTATTATTCCAGCTGTTATTTTGATTATGATTATAGCGGCGTTTAAATTGAGGGGTAGATCGTGAGCAATCATATGGTACTGATTCATAGTTTTGGCTGGTATACTGATTAATTTTGAGTTATGTTGATTTTGTGTGTATCTCTGGTCTGAACGGTGGTTTGACATTGCCATCACAGACTGTATGCCATATAAATGATTTATCAGCTGCTTACAATCAGTAATGGGTTGTGTGGCGAGTGCCATTCTAACTTGATACGGTAGCTTCTTTAAAATAATACTTGCTAATGCCGATTCATTAATGGGCTCGCTCAATGAGAATTTTTAAACTGTAGGGCAGTGACGAAAGTGGTACATGCACCGTCTAAGTTAGGGTTGAAATCGCATGATATAATGTCCGCTAGCACGTCCAACTGTTTACTTCTGCTCCAATACTGTTCCAGGAAGACAGCTACAAACTCATCAAATGATGTAAATTCATGGCTCTACTCCGAAAGAACATCAGGGGTTCGCCAATCAATAAACTAGTCAAACGAAGACGCCAAAAATTCCAAGAGGTGGGTGTTAATGATTGAACTAGTTTTATCTGATCTATAAATTCTTTAGGTTGGAGATAGCGGTCTGTATTGTCAAAACGGCCTAATTCATTGAAACTGTGTAGTGAATCAAACGTTGCTATGGGAATAGGCTCTATATTCTCGTGCGGAAATTGATGTATTGACTTTCAAGTTGTACCAACTTCTCTTGGGCCTGTTTCCAATGACTAGAAGCTTCTGTTTCATTATCTACTACTTCGGCATTTAATTCAGATGAAAATAATTGCTGTTCTCCAACGGCTGTCTCCAATGAATTAAGTTGTACTTTGTTTTGATTTATATCAGAATTTAGGTGAGCTATTTGTGTAGATTTACTATTCTGTTGTTTATTTATGGAAATAAGTTGACTATTGTTCCTGTTTGTAGCTATTTCATGAATTTGTGAAGTGTTTTGTGCTGGTAGGTTATCTATTCTTTCCGCAGTCTCCTTACCCATTCTTACCGATGTATCCTTCAGTGATTCCCGCATTTCCTTCATTTCCGCCTTTAAGTTCTTCATTACTGTGGTCATTGTTTTTTCTAAACTATTAGAAAATGACTTGATCATCCCCTCTACTATAACCCTCCTTATTGCTTCTTGGGAGACATTTAACGGTTTATTACTGTTCACAGGATTCTTGGCGGTGATTGAAGATATCTGGGCGTTGGACTCCATCGCGCCCCCCTCAGCGTCGATCTCCGCTACTATCGCCGTCTGCAGTGTGTCTGCTACCTTACTTTGCGTGGACGAAAAGAGACTCATATTTTAAAAATGGATTAAGTGTCAAGTGTTTGTTAAAAAAGTGAAAGTTTTGGCCAACAAGGCATTAATAAGGACACAAATGAGGATAGGCCTATGGACATTACAAGCCAGGTAACCTATTTATTACTTAAGCTCTTATAATATAATAATACTATTCATTGATTTCTGACTAGCAGTTTAGGCCCATAAAATATAATAGCTCTCTCTATAAAATATATTTTCTACAATAATAATAATATAAAATTTTCTTTAAAACATATAATTTCTCTTTATTTAAAGCTATTGATTCCCCAAAAAGTAATACAAATTTCCCTTCGCCAGTTTTCCTCACAACTCGTATAAGTTATCTATAATTTTCAATATGGTTATTGACTTAATTTCAAATAATTATTCAATGAGCTTGGCTCTCATCATCAGTCCCACGTTGGTACGACATGTCTTTCTGTCACGTTATTCTTTATATAAAAATAACGATTAGCCTCCTGCTTGGCATCAGTCGGTAAAGCATGAGATTTAATATAATTAGGGCGTGGTTTTCTAATAGTATTCAGTCTTAAAAATCTTGATAGGCCTAGATATGGGCTTCTCCATAACTCTTGTAATTCAATAATAATAAATATATATATAAAATGATACTTATACTATAGAGATGAGGAATAAAAAATAAATTGCACACCATGAAAATTTCACACATATATTACACAAATAATGCAAAGATCAATCGAGGCAAAAAATATATATAGAGCGATAAAAAATATAATATAAAAAATAGAACAATATTTGAAATCAATAAAAATATCACAGGCTAACTTTATATTCTAGATTTATGGCACGAATCATTACCATGTGCCTTTATCTTGAAATCATATGCATTCTTTGGCATGTAGCTGTGACATGTACTTGCTAATACTTGTCGCTTGGATAATTCAATCAAAAATATGTGCTCTAAGATCAGCTTGATAAATTAGCCACTAATAATCCAAATATATCTATATATTAAAATCTCTAGTATTTAGTAGATTTATTTGTATCGAATATATATTTTTATCTCAGGGTGCAAGATTCGGCACCTGACGGAATAGGTAGAGCCATTCATCTAGTGAATTAGAACTATGATAAATTATCGCAAATTGTATTGCAAAAAATTAAATATTGTATGCATACGTTTGATAGCCTAGATTTCGTACTTCTTTGATTAAATAGAAATTTCTAAAATATTGATCTATATATTTTTCTTTCAATTAAATACCTTTAATACTAATTTTTACTTGCGCAAGTATTACTCTTATTAATTTCTCAATTTATAATAACCCTTTCGGCGAGCTAGCTTTGATCATCAGATTATTTCGAAGCACTAGGGCGCCCATCACTAAATTCAAATTTAATCACTCACGTGTCGAAAATCTTCTTGTAAGCCGCCGATGTCGATCCAACTCCATGTGGTCCGGGAATATGGTAGCCGGAATCGTCTCCTCCAAGGGGTTATAAATTTAATTAAAATGAAAAATGACTTCTGCTTCACAATAGCATCACGAAGTCTTTTAAGAAATTTAATAATTTACTTTAACTTTAATTTTTACAAAATTATTAATAAGGTACTTCGCTCTAAAATATTTGGGGTCCTCTTATGGTGGCATCTGGCTGGCGAGTGCTGGTTCTTCCTTCTCAAGTTTTACAGATCCTCTTTCCGACTTTCAAATTAGCATAAAATTTAAATATCTCAATCCTCCGCCATTAAATTCAAATAGATCTTACAAAAAATGCCAAAATATTGCTTAGATTATATGATTAATAATTTCTTTGCATTCGAGCCATATTGATAACATAGATTACACAAATTTTTACACAAAATCTACTACAATTATATAAATATATATAAATATTTTTGAATTGGCCTACAGTTGCCGCCTATTAACTGCCGTTTTACTATTGGTGCATGCAAATTTTATTAGGTATTCATGCGCCTGGTAACTCTTATTTCCTGAATACATTAAATTATTTTTATTTGGTTTTTTATTTATGCTCTTTGCATGCTAGTTAATATTCTATATATTAATATTAATTCCATGCTAACTAATAATTAGCCACGTGGACGGGTGTTTTTTCACATTGCACACCATCCGAATGCAATAAAGCTCTGCCAAGGGGTTTTGGTCAGATTCTACGTTCTTCGGTTTGATCGATCTCTAGGTCACCGATCCGTGAATACATCTACATAACCTCAATCTTCAAATATTTTATAAATAATCTATTTATGAGTAGTAAACTTCCTTCAAATCCTTTTTAAGTTCTTGTACCATTTAGCCAGAACAAGCTGATGCTATCTTATCTTGATTATTATCTGCTTGGCGATATTAGCCAATTACTTTATTTTTAGACCTATTATTATTTCTGTTAGGGCTTTTCATCTACCCAAATTTAAACATGTTACAAATTTTAAACGATTTAATGCCACGAGAACCAAACTTGGTTTACTGAAAAACCTTCTCTGATTGGTTCTCGTGGCATTTAATCATAATTATGATTCAACCGGCTTTTGTGCAACCTAGCTCAAGAGTCTAATTCAGTATCAGATCATAATTTTTTTATTGAGCTTCAAATTTCTTCAATTATTTATTCATTAGATCATTGAACATAACACAAATCTCAAAAAGTACGACAGGCTTAAGCCCAAACGGCTCCAATTCTAATTTATGAAAACTCATTAAATTGCTTATTCTAACCGTTCTATTGGATAAATAGAGAGAATAATTCACTACTCAGTCAAACCATGAAACGTCCACTGGTAGAAACTGATTAAAATAATCAAGTTTGTCGATTGCAATAGAGTACTTAACCTGCTTTGGATAGAATCATGGTATAGCTCTTTTGCCATGTTGTAGATTTAGTGGTAGAGGTGAAAGAAACTAGGACAAGCAATACTAGGATTTCCCGTCGTTGACATTTGAAGATTTTCAATTCAATATTACAAGAATATTTTTATGTAAACTACGAAATTTGAAATTGAATACTTTAGTTAGTACCGCACAATCGATTACACAAGACGTGTTCCACATAGGTTAAAAATCTAATGACACTAATGTAATAACATTGGTAGATAAAAAAATCTGTGTGGCGCACTCACACAACTTTCCTTGCTGTTATGAAAATTTATCACCTGACGCTAGTGTTCACGCGCATCTCAAGTCTACTATTCAAAGATTTGAGCCAGCTGGTGACAGGGCAATAAGGCTGGAGACACACGAAGTTTGCTATCTCTTCATAGTGAATGATTCAATAGAATCAACAGTTGCCAACAGTTTTTAATTGAAATAATAACATTTTCTCGAATTTCGAGCTTATTTTCAATTTTTGGGTGAAAATGTTATTGAGCATTGATTTGCATCCGCCATCTTGAATGGCATCAGATCGAAATTGTTCGTGTCGGATCCTTATAGTGTAAGGACCTTAAGTTCCAAATTTCAAGTCATTCCGTTACTTGGGAGATAAGATATAGTGTACACAGACGCACATACACTCATACACACACACACACATACACACATACGGACCAATACCCAAAAACCACTTTTTTGGACTCAGGGGGATCTTGAAACGTATAGAAATTTTGTTATTGGGGTACCTTAATTTTTTTCGGAAAGCAATACTTTCCTTACCTATGGTAATAGGGCAAGGAAAGTAAAAAATTCACAGAGTGAGATTTGAATGTTGTGAAATGGAAAAATACTCATCAATATCAAACAAGATATTTTCTAACCACAAATTTATCAATAAGCGAGATACCGGTTTCGGTTGTTACATCATAATCTCTGTAAACTCTATTAATACTGAATAAAATTAAATAAATATGTGTTTCGGATGGGCACGTTGATTCGTCGGTCCCGGCTGCCTGAAAAACAGTCGTTAGGTCATTTCAGAGGCCATGAAATTGATCAGTTGCGACCTGAAAACTCTGACACCAGAGCCAGCCAGGTCACACGATATTATTGTTATTATTACTGAATAAATGACTCAACTAGATATTGTAAAACACAGATCTATTAAAAAGGGAGATACTAGTTTCAGCATTATCCACTCTCTGGTTTACTCTAGTATACATAATATTTCCTGCTTCTTCACAAAGATGAAACAAGAGGAGATAAATATAATTCTGAACCAAAATGTAGGAACAGTGCAAAAGTACGTTCCGTAAAGTGCTAACTCACTGTCAAAATACATTTTAAAACCGAAATTCAGCGACATTGAGGCGGCTCTCTTTTAATACCACTCATCCTCTCTCCTTTCCCCTCCTTCTTCCTCCTCACTTCACCATCTTTATCAGTCGTTCGTTTCCCAACAAACACCGGGACAGTAATTTCGTTACTAACTTGGTACTTATCTTTATTCAGGCAAGACATTTGCATAAAGTTACTCCACTTTTACGCTTTAATAAGATTGAGTCTGAGCTATCCTATCCTATCCTATGCATCCAGCCATCCGGTAAATCCATCTGCACCTAATGTAATTTCAGATCGGGATTAATAACTTTTTCTTTGGTGCAGAACCCCTCTTCCCAGTTCCACCTCCGCTCACCCCTCTCTCTCAATCCCCCACCCCACCCCAACGATCTTCAGAAAACGGCAACTCTGTCCTCTCATGGATTATTCAACAGATTCCGTTTCCTTTTCCCTCCTTCTTCTCAATTCTTCATCCTCCATTTCTCCACTCCATAATGTTACTTGAGCTCTGAGAAATTCTGACAATATTCTTCCTAATACCCTGCTTTGAACTCCTTCTGTTTCCCCCTCATATGGCTCTTACACCTTCAATGAATACACTTTCGTTTGTGCTCTTGAAATTTTCAATCTCCATCCTATTTCACGGGCAACAACCGACTCAAAAGAGTCTGTCTTCTTCACAAATGGAACACCTTCCTTTCAGAGGTGGAAGGTGTTATTCTCCTCAGCACTTTGTGATTGCGATAATTATAACGAGGAGTTTTGGTTCAGTTGAGCCAAAGGAATTTCTGGTGCCCTACACTGATTTTTGATCACTACACGTCCTTGAATATGATTGAGACTTCATACCGATTTAAATGTTCTCATACGATATAAATACTACACTATTCACTATGTCCAACAACACTGATCACTATGTCATCATCTATACGAGTACAAGAATAGATTGAAAAAGTAACTGTAATTTTTAAAAATTGGCAAACCAAGCTAGCTCTATCTCTTCATCACAACAAATCTTCCTCAATATATTTATATATTTACATATTCATATATTTATATATTTATATATTTATATATTTTATATTTATATATTTATATATTTATATATTATATATTTATATATTTATATATTTATATATTTATATATTTATATATTTATTATTTATATATTTATATATTTATATATTTATATATTTATATATTTATATATTTATCTATTTATTTTTGTATGTATTCATTTATTTATTTATTTATTCACAATCGTCACATGGTAGATCAAATTTTGAGTATCACTCGAATGACTAGAGACATGTCAAAACAATAATAATGATAATTAATTCCTATAACTAATTTATCTCTTTTCTGTCTCGAGCTACTTTTTATAGAAATAGAAAAGATAAATAAATAAATAAATAATTCAAAAAGGGTAGGTACTGAGATTCTTATTTTTCTTTCTATTCCTATAACTAGTTGTATACTAAAACATTGAAGATTGGACACATAAGCCATAAAGTCACAAAACTCTTATAATAATAATTCCTATAACTAGTTTATCTCTTTTCTGTATAGAGCTACTTTTTATAGAAATAGAAAGAAAAATAAATAATTCAAAAAGGGTACTGGGATTTTTATTTTTCTTTCTATTGTATACTAGAACATTGAAGATTGGACACATAAGCCATGAAGTCACGAAACTCTTATCGCTATAATAACTCGTCAAATATCAACTTTTAGGGAATTTTGTTTCATCACTTGAGGAAATTATTATTGGAATTGAAATTCGGCAGCATTGTGAATAGTTTTTTCAACTAATATCTCCTTGACTGGTTTTTTAAATAGTTGTACTGATTCTATGTTTCTGATGAAAGTTTGTTAAAATATCTCATCCCGGAATAAAACGGTGCTTCTTCAAATGCTGCGTTGCGATGAATGGAAAGGCACTCAAGTTTCGGGTATTATATTCGTGGTTATCAGTACAGAGCTGAAACATGTCATTATTAATTTTTACAAAAGTTATTAATTGTACTTCATCTATGTAGATTACAATATATACTGGTTTTTACACTCTTATACAATAGCTTACAATACAGCAAAATTATGGATGAATTTACATAATATAGACTAAGAGAATGATTTTTGAACTGCATATATATATGAAAAAAAACAATAATTGGTAATAGCTATAGATAATATTGTTATGCATCTACATGAATTGGTGGAGCTTTGGACATATCAATGTCCATTCTTTGGAAATAATCATAAATAATCAGAACTTTATTTGTCCCAAAAACATAATTACAATGAGAAAAATGGTTATAAATGAAAAAAGTAAAATACAATATAAAATGAAAAAGAAAAATACCATTAATAGGATTATACATAACTATATTAAAAACGGGAAGTCCCTGCAAGGTTCGAGGAACCTGAGCGCAGAGGCCGAGTGTTCAATGCTTAACAGTACCTACATGAAAATAATAATGGGATATTATTAAGAAATAGGGAAAAGAAAAAGTGAGTGAGGAAGGGAAGGGAAAGAGCAGAGTGAAGGCATAGGGGAAAGTAAAGAATAGTTGAAGATTACATAAAAAACATGAGAAGTCTTTATACTAAGCTATGAGGAAATTACAGTGTCAAAATTACATTGTTCGAGATTATCCATGTATGAATTTCAATTAGCAGTTTTCTATTCTATTTACTTGTGATAAAATGGTTAGGAATAACATTGATGAGCTTTGATACCTGATATAAAAATTGTTTTCTACAAATTGATAAAATAGTATCTGTAATTTGAAAGGTAATAGATGAGGGACGGAGGTTATAAGGTGAAACACGCAGGTTGAAAAGATTCATATGTTTATTTATGTAGATGATTACATTTTTTATGTAAAGCTGCCTGACAGTTAAAACATCTAGCTCTCTAAACAGGTACTCACTTGGATAGAGTCTGGGTTTTCCCAATATAGCTCTTATAATGTGTTTTTGAATTACAAAAAGTTTCTCCAAGTGGTTTGAGTATGTTCCACCCCAAATTTTTATTCCATATTGCAGAAATGATTGAATGTAGGCAAAATATATGAGTCTTGAGATTTTTTTATTACTAACTTGGCTGATATTACGGAATTTACTTATCCAATGTCTGAGTTTGTTACATGTACTATTGATGTGAACATCCCAACGCAAATGTTGATCAATCATTACACCCAAATATTTAACACGATGTTCTCTATTAAGCTTAGACATGAAAGATATGAGAAAGATTGGAAAGATTGAGAGATGTAGATAGATGGAAGAGTAAGTATTTGAAGTCGTTTGAAATGTGCTCTGCAAGAATCTCTAGCTCCTAATCCACAGATAATCCTTAAAATATTTTTTTGAAGAATGAAGATTTTACTATCAACTTATACACTCAATGATAGATTTAATAATGTGAATAATTGCAATGTGAATCACAAGAAGGTTGAAATTTTCAACCAAGATAAAAGTTTGATATTGAATGAAGACGACTTGATTTTGTCAAAACCACTACATGTAATTTATCAAAACAATTTGAGAACTGAGAACTGGAAACTGTAACATTGAGTAGCAGAATAATTATATAGTATGGATGAAGCCTTACGATTGGCCATTAGCTGTTGACCAATGAATGTTGAGCTCTACTGCCATTGGCCGAGACGCCCCAAGTATTCCAAATTTGGTCATGAGAACACATAGCTACATAGTAGCTACACACATATATCGATTTTTGTTCGTACAGTTTTTGCCATCCTTATAAATTCTATCAGATTAAACAGATGAATTCAAACAGATGTTGTTTGTCAAGTTCCGTTTAATCCAATAGAATTCATAAGGACAGCAAAAAATCGTACGAACAAATATCGATGTGTGTGTGCAGGGCTTAAAACAACAACAAGTGAAGAGAAACCTAGTAACTTATGAAACCAAGTGTTTGTGTAGTTTTTATTGGTAAACAAATACCAACTTTATTCTTCTATGATTTTTTTTGTTCAAGCTTTCAGTTTACTAGAGATTGATAATCGTGATAACAATTAACATCAAATTGTATTCATTAGGGGTATTCACAATGTTGTTTTAGCCAGCTAAAGTGCTACTTATAACTCTGGATTGTGAACGCCCCATCTAAACCCATCTGCTATTAGCTAACTGCAGTAGTGATCCAAGCGGATAATTTGTGTAACTTGAAGTTAGTTTGAAAAAGTAAGATTATAAACATTTGGCTGCCGTTTTAACAGAGAAAGCTAGAATTAGCGGACTCAAACCTGCGCTATCTGATACCTCGATCGTCTGTTAATTTTTTTCTAACGTACCACTATACTTGAGTTAACACAGGCTTAGCAAATAGCTGGAGTTAGCGAATAGCGCGACTTAGCCAGCTAACTCCAACATTGTGAATACCCCTAGTATCTCAAATTTCTATTTTTTCAGTATCTATCACGATATCACTCTCACAACTACTTTAAACTGAAAGCTTGATGAACATTGGGAAGTAGAATAACCTTAATTTCTATTGTGTATTGTTGTCATGGAGGCAAAATGGATCACCGATATTTTGCTTCCACACATTTTTCTCTGTATAAATAGAATGTATAAAGTATTATGGACTAAATAAACAGGCCTAGATCTGTGATAGTATGGATGAAGCCCCACGATTGTCCAATTGCTATTGACCAATGAAGGTTGAGCTCTACTGTCATTGGCCGAGACGCCAAAATATTCCAAAATGGCCATGAAAATCTTCAAACAATAACAAGTGAAGAGAAACTCACTAAACCGAATGTTGTTTGGGTGATTTTTAATCGTTGGGCTTCACCAATACTACATTCTCCTATACTTCCTTCTTATCTTTTCTTCTATCTTCAAACTTTCTTTTATCTGTGTATATTCTGCTGCTCAGTTAACTAGTAACAAGATATCCTAGTTGTAATTATCTATCAACAATATTGTAATCAGTATATCAAATTGTTTTAATAAATTCCTAATTTGTATTATTTAACAAATATGTTGTACTCTTTTGTAGAAGTTATCTACTCATCTACATATATCTATTCTCTGTTCTGTTAAATTTTCATCTATTTCCATTATAATGTAGTTTTAGTATCCAATTGATCTTGCTAGACCTAGCATTACATTGTCATTTGTGATGAATAATCAATAAATCTTTTTGTGTAGTTGAGAAGTTGATATTGTGGTAATTATTCATATTGAATGAAAAAGGCTAAGAAATTGTTAAAAAACCACTGATTTCAGTGGAAGTCGAAATCAATGGTTTTTTGGCAATTTCTTAGTCTTTTTCATTCAAAATCAATAAATCAATAGTTTCGATAATATCAAATCATTTCCACTCAATAATGAAGCCTCATTCCCCTTCTCTCAAACAATGGATAACTTCTTTACAAAACAATCAGGTGTTTTCCAAAGCATATCTCTCGTGGAAATTCGGAATCTCTTATCACTCCAACGGCTTAATTCAGAGGTACATACGCACTGTTGCATGAAGCTTGATAAGTTACTTAGACAAAGATAACGCATTAGGGAAACGGATGCTTGAGCGAGAGAGAGTTAGTTGGAAAGAGAGAGTGAGTGTGAGTGAGTAAGGGTGAGAGAAAGAGAGAGTGAGAGAGAGATTAGGTGTGAGATAGAGAGCCAGAGAAAGACAAAGAGTGAGTGGGTGAGAGAGTGGAAGAGTGAGCGAGTGAATGTATGAAAGAGACAGTAAATAAGAGAGAGAGAGAGAGTGTTGGAGAGAAAAAATAAGAGAGAGTGATTGCGAGAATGTATGAGAGAGACAGAAAAAGAAGAGAGATTGTGTGAGAGAGCATGAGTAAGTAGACTATTGGCTGTCATGAGAAGGGGTGTGATAATAACAGAATTCATTTCTCATTTGGCAACTGATGGCATTGTCTGTGTGCCTGACAACAGCAGCGACAACATTGTGCCAACTTAGTTGCGCCTATTGTTGACAACACGTCAGCCGTGCATCGGCGGCAAGTTAATGAGTTTTGTTTAATGAAAGTTGGTAGCACTGCCTCCACCCTTGAACCCGTCACAGCATCTGTCGAATGAACTTGGACAACTTCGGAAATGCCGTCATCCCTATACGGTTGCAATCGATTCATTAGGGAATCACTGGCTACATCATTGGAAGTTGTTGAGATTTTCTCAGGGTTGACAATACAAGCCTACATTTTATAGATTAACTGAGAGGTGAATCACCTGCAACTTATCAGCAGATACAAAATATAGAGTCTAAATACGTAATGGACTCTTAATAAATAAGATGAATATAGAATAAATATTATAAAGTCAATATTATTTCCTCTATGTTATTGGGAAGAGGTCTGATAGAAAAAGGAGTCATTAGAAAATGACCACATCGATCTCTGATATACAAATTGGTTCATGGATAAGAGTTTCTAAGTGCTTGGATATAAGAGCAGAATAAAATTGTCTCCTATTTGAATAGGCTTCCTACCAAGGCTCTTAGTTTAGATTTACAAAATCTTAGAAACGTTTACAACGAGATTCATAACAGTTTCAGAATAACTTTTCATGTTACTGTGAATGATACATAGTTTCAAAAATACTATAGATAGATAGATAGATAGCCTGATAGATAGATAGATAGATTTTATTTTACAATCGTTACTAGGCTTGTCGCCTATGGTAACATGGTTACAAAATTACAGTTTTACAAATCATCTTAAATGATAACACAACATAACCTGATTTTATTACATTCTCATAATAATAAGAGAGATAATAATACATAGATAATATATATAGATGAAGTATTCATAAGAGTGATGAGGAAACTGTCTTGAAACTTACACTCAACAGGTTACAAATGTTAAAATTGTTGGAGTTGGAAAACCACTATCCCACTAAACACTTTGGAAAAGTGTTTGTGGAAATCAATTATAGTTTAAAGTGTTAGTCCATTTGGAAATCAATTATAAAGCATAATATAATGGTATTATTATTATTATTAGCGTATGGATTTGAATGGTGGGGAGACCCAAGGGTAGTTCCACCTCGCCGTATATAGTCCAAAGTTCCCTAATGGGAAACCGGACACTAAGTTTATAGTGAGCACAATACTGTACTTTAAATTTACACTTTCCACTTCGGAATAAAGTTCACAATAAATGGGTTTATTGTGAATGATGACTTGATGTTTGAGACCAGGAAGTAAGTGTAATGTTCGAAAGCAGTGTGAAAATTCACAACAGGAGTCAAATGTAGAATAATCCGGTAGAATATTTATAGTAATGGATTAAATAAATTCGAGAGTAGCAGCAGACCAAGTTAAAATATTTAGCATGATATAAATCATCCAAAATTGATAAAGACAGAAGCAGGAGGAATAAGAAAAGGTATTTATGAATGCCTTTTCAGTGATTGTAGCTGAAAAATGAATACATGAACGAAGTGAAGTGAACAGTAAAGTCAACAATATAGGCCTAATCCCAAAGAAAAATAATTAGGCTATTTCCAGAAAAAATATTGTATTATTCCAAAAATATTTCTTTCCAAAGACTAGAATTCCTTCACATTATATCTCACTCTAAATACAGTATTATTACAAAAATATTCCACTCCAAGGACTACTCGACCTTCACATCCCATCGCATCAACCCTCCTCGTTCCAGCACTCCACTACTTGCGGCAGAAAAAGTTCACCCAAAGGATGAAAAAACCGTGTAACCAAGACCGATTTTGACGAATTATGGTGATGAGCCCCGAAAAGTGATCACAGCCTAGGGGGGCACAAGACGAAGGGCGACGAGTGGTTCAAAATTGCCTAACGCTCAGTTAATTGAGTATCGATCGGCGGAATTGATTTAAGCCCCAGACCCACACCGAATCTCAAAATTAGGTAGGGGAAAGGGTCTCAAAATTTGTGTACAGCGACATTCCACTCTTTTGGCAACTTTTTTCCCCCCAACTTGTTTCTTTCCCCTCTCAAACTGTCAGGATTCCTCATAAAATAGCATCAATGCTCTCCATTCAAATGATTCTGTCAGTTTAAAGTGAGACTCAGTAGATCCCTACTTTGAAATTCACTACTAACTGTCAGAATCCCTTATGGATATAACCTCAATACTTCTCATTAAAACAACTCTGTCAGTGTAAGGTAAATCTGACTACAGTAGGGGTCGAGGAAAATACAGGGCTTATAACACACCGTTATTTGCTATCCGATTATTATGGTGGATCATTTTCATTCACTTCTGACGCCACTGTGCGGATCCATTCCCAAAAAAATGTTGGTGACAACTGTACGCCGTACATGGCTCAAACTGCCCCCGCGAATCACTGATCTGTAATTGAAGACTTTTTTGTCTGAAATGGATTCCCGATGATGGCAAGGGTGAGCCACCCTAGAAGGGTGTCAACAATTCCCAACTTATTTGCTATTCTGTACACAACATCGAGGAACTGTATCCTATTTCACTGGAGCACTCGGTATCATGAGTCAGGTACTGGTGGGAATTTGAAATAGCAGTGGAATTATCGATGCAGGATCGATTAGCAGGTACTGGTGGGAATGTAAAATAGCGGAGTTTTTCTAACCATTCACGATTAGAAAATCAGCATTCTAATCAGCATTGGAAACAGCTTGTAAAATAACGTTTAGGTATCTTCCACACAGGTAAATTTTATAAAACAAATTTTGATGTGAGCTACAGGGCCACGGCTCAACTCAAAACTGATCATCTCCCAAATTTTTCTTTAAAATATTATTCAGAAAAAATGTATAGGTTTATGCTTCAAATCTCCACAATCTAAATTCTTCAAAAAAATTCATGTAGATTTTTAGAGGTTGTTAATCTATTGCGAATAAAAACTTATCTATATGATCAAAATTATCATAAATATAGTGTTCTTTCAGTTCAAATTCGTACTTTTCTTGAGAATAGTCTATAACTGAATATTATGTCAATGTTATCAATAACATTCATTATGTAATCAAGGTAAACGTTAACATTCACCAATCAATTTACTCCAAATATCAATGAAAAAATATATTCCAGAGAAATCAGGAATGGGACAAGTAAAATAATCAGGGATCTAATAAAGTGTTTCAATGAGGCTAATGTTCAATTATGGGAAATAAATGGAACTCTAGTTCACTTAAATAGGACACGACTGGTTTCGAGCACTTATATGCCATTCTCAAAGATTTCTGACACTTTGAGAATGACATAAGTGTTCGAAACTAGTCGTGTCTAATGAACATTAACAATACTACTAGTGAATCTCTATAATTAAAAGTGAGATATATTCACTTTGAAAAGATTAAAAGCTCTTGAAATTCATAAGGAAAGATCAACTACCCCAGATATTGAAACTACTCAGTCCCTGAAGCTTCAATATTTTATCAAAACTATTGATGAAAGACAACTTTATACGACTGGAGCTGCATGGATGATATTCAATAGAAAGATCATGCCAATAACTCGGCCCAATCTAGGAAATCCATGGATTATCTTAATAATCTCTACATTAACTTATCGCTATGCAGGTAAGTTTATAGACTACTATCAACCATATACTAATGAACAAGGTTAATCTATTACTGGATGTGTCAATAAATAATTATTGAACTGAATTAAATTTAATCATTGAAAGTTTGAATCTGTAACAAGAAGATAACCAGACCTGTCTGCTTACCAGCCCTCTCACCACCAGAAGATACCAACAAAATTAGTAGCATGTAAGCCATCACCCTCCACCCAACTCCTACATTTGTTTCGACAAAGTTCACCCTTGACATCAGTGCGCTGAAAAACACAACCAAAGATGTCCCAACAAAGTCACTTGTACAGTTTTTGCCTTGTCTTCTTTCCGTTCCACCCTTAAATCGAAAGACCCAAAGTTTTCAAAGGCGCCGTTTCGTGGCTGCAGTGCTCTAAACTATACTTAAGTCTCGGCCAAAAGTGTTTTCTTCTCCCCAGTAACTCTTCAGCTAAGTGCATTAGGCTAGACAAGGACAGAGCGAGGGACACATTAACTTTGCGGACAGAGCTAAGAAGAAGAGAGGGGGTCATTTGCTCTTGTTAGGCCATGCTAATTACGAAGCTCCCTGAATCCAATTCCCTTTATGCTCTGTTCCAAACTTCACATCTCTTTCGCTTATATTTTGCTTTAATCCACTGGTTAAATGATATTATGACTTCAGGATAGTTGAGTGATGTACAAACTTCACCAATAAAACCAGATATTGAAACAATGTAATCTTTGACTATGTATAGTATTATCATTTCATAACAGTATAACTATTATAAATATATGAAAACAGAAAGTATGAAAGGATGATCAGATGAGAGATTGAGATGCTTCAATTATATTGAAGAATTGAAAATATTAGTCGCACATAACCTTTATTTGGAAAATTTATTTTATGAAATTGGGATGAAAAGAACTTTTGGACTGTAGTCTGTTTCTTTGTCCTTAAGTTGATTGTAAATTATGAATAAATAAATAAATATTAGTGTTTAACATTTCCTTCTCCGTTCATTTCATGATACAATAAAATTGTAATGTTGCATGTTTTATCAGGTTATCTTGATTCAATGGTGAAAATTGAAAGAATTAAAAAAATAATAATTCAAATTTTGCTCATAAATACATGGGAAATACAATTATTTCCCAAACTTTCCTATGATAATTAGCTTATTACTTCACATTTATCTGCAAAAAATTGTCGAAAAAGTTGTTTCTTATACATCGTATTTTCAATTTTGGTAGGATCCCCAATCACACCCACTGTCAAATTACCTTTGTGTATGAGATATAAAACTGTTCTCGGACTTTTCACATATTCTGTATATTTCTTATGGATTTACACTTCTTCTTAGAGAAAAATCAACAATCTTTGTAAATCAACAAGAATAATGTAACATTACTCTAGTGGACTGTTTTATATTTCTCCGACTACAGTTCAAAATATTTTATTACTAAATAATAAGACTAGATTATATTGTCCAACAACAGATTCTTACAAAATCGTATTCATAGCAGTGCTTGTTGTTTGAATCACCATCCTGTTTTTGTCTGAATCGCTAATTGGGGAGAGGCTTGTCTAGGCCAATGACAGACGTTAACATTGAAAGGTCACGGCTCTCACCAATAACAGTACTCGGCCTTCATTCTTAATACTGTTGTTCTTCACTTCTAGTTCCAGTTTACCAGTGATCGATAAAGGTGTAGCAACCGAAACCAGTATCTCGATTTTTATTAAATCTGTGGTTGGACAATAACTAGTATTTTCATTCAGTATGGATAACTATCACAATATTACCTTTACAACTACTCAGAAAGTGGAAATCGATTGTTGTTTGAAGGCATAAAGGATACATAAACTTCAAATCCATATTCTTATATTGAGCGAGCAATTTTTGTATATTTTTTGTATTTGGTTATTTATATGGTTGGTTATATATCTATGTCCAACGGATCTCGAAAACGGCTCTAACGATTTTCACGAAATTTGGAAAATAGTAGGTTTATGATATAAAAATTCGATTGCACTAGGTCTTATCCCTGGGAAAACTCGCTGAAGGATGATAATTATCCATCCTTGGAAAAACTGATGATAATTTCGTTGTCTGTCCATAAAATAAGATGCGTGTGCCTGTGGTGGAGGGAGATAGAACTATGTTCAGCTGTGTAATCTATCAGCTTATTTCACTGGATATATTAATCGACTTGATCAAAATACAGTAATCTAATTTGTTGATATGACATGGTATATCATTCTAAATTAGATTATATCATTATTTTCAAAGTAATTCATTATTTTACACTTTTAAGTGATTAGTGAGTGTTATTTTGTTATTCAATTTGGTTTGTAAACAATCTAAATTAGAAATTCTCTGTTTTCAAATGTTTGGAATGGGAATTGGGCCTGAATTCAAGTGTATATGAACATAACCCACTTTTTAGACTATATGCATAGTGTATTATTCAAAATTCGGGGAAGAAACAGTTTTGGGCTGTGCTTGTTAGTCCTTCCCCAATCATTTTGAAGAATTGTGTTCTGTTTATCAATAAATAAATAACGAGCGAAGCTCGGTGCCCCGATATTAAAATATAATATAAATATCAAATTGAGTAATCGAAGCTATTGTGGCGAACGATTGTGCTTCAATTCGAGAATTTTTGGTGGCAACTGAATTTGAATAGAATCTATTACTCGCACTGAATTGCAAGCTTGATTACTAGCTGTTTTGAGTATTAAAATCATCTATATCATCTCACAGAATCTAATAGCCTGTACCTAATGATATACGCACTAGTGTTTCTAGTTGATTAACTACTGAACAAACTGTCGAGCTCGAGCTCCATGCTCTCATCAACAAGCTTCTTTGAGAGCACTTCACAAATTGTGGTAGCCTACTACTCAAACTTCGAGAGGAGCTCAGTGGAGGAGTTTCAACATCGAATTGCAAACATGCGTCAAGTAGTCTAACTAACCTATTTCGAGTAGCATCTCCATGTATGTACTCAATCTTAATTATTTAGTAGGACTACGCCATGGATTTCTAGTTTGAGTTTGGAAGAGATACGAAACTGAATGATTGATTGATTGAGTACTTTATTTATGTAGATTACAATATATACTGGTTTATACACTTGTATACAATAGCTTACAATACAGCAAAATTATAGATGGATTTACATACTATAGTCTAAGAAAATAATTATTGAACTGTATATGATATGAAAAAGAAATTTGTAATATAATAACTATAGATAGTCTGATAATTAAATTGTTATGCATCTACATAAATTGGCGGAGCTTTGGACATATCAATGTCCATTCTTCGGAAAAAAGAATATTAAAAATATCCTCCCCACTAACTCTCTCGACCAAAAATGACGGAGCTATGAGATACCAAAAATGTTTTATACTGGATGTTGGGAGGATGTACTTACTTGGTCAAAGTTAATTAAGCCTACGTCATCAATTTCTAGTTTGAATTTGGAAGAGATACGGAACTGAATGACGGAGCTATGAGATACAAAAATGAATGATTTATTGCAAGAATATTGAATCAAGGTATGGGAGAAGAAAGATAATATGACGTAATATAATAGAGAAGAAAGACAGAGCTTGAGAGGGTGAATAGAGAGGAGAAAAGTAAAGAAAAGAGAATGTTAGGGAGTGAAGAGAAAGAGGTGGAGAATGAGGTGGAGGAGAATGTGAAGAACAAGACGGTATTGAGAAAAAGGTGTATGAATAGGAAGGTGACAAGAAGGAGAAAAAGGAGGAGGAGATGAATGATTGAGAGGGGGAAGAGTGAGAGGTGGATAAGAAAGTGCTGTTGGAGGAGAGAGGGGAGGAAGAAGAAGGAAGAGGGGGTGGATGAGAAGGAGGAGGAGGAGGAGGAGGAGGAGGAGGAGGAGGAGGAAGAGGAAGAGGAGGGGCGGAGGGAGGGGAGATTGTTGTGATTGAGGAAGAGGTGAAGGATGAGAAAGATGGTTGGGGGAGGAGAAAATACAAGGAGGAAAAGAGGTAGAGAAGAAAATTTGAGAACCTAAAGCTGATAATGAAGGATAATTAGTCCAGTCACTATATACATTGGTGCATGCAATTTATATTGTAGTTCTGATTTTCTAATATATATTTGGGTACATAAGAGAAGTCCAGAACCGATTTCTTCATGCAAAATTTCCTTGTGCTAGATACAGAGTGGCCCAAAAACCTCGTATTTTCGGCTCATTTTCCAGTTTTCAGCTATTTCTGCCAAATCTCGTAATCGGACAGGAAAATTTGCTTTCGCGTTTGTTTTAGATTATAAAAATCAGAATAAAATTGGATCATTCGGAACTCTCCATCTCCAATTAGTACTGAGTTATGATTTTTCATAAATGAGTGAAATTTGAAGAAAAAATCAATGTTGATGAATTTCAGATTTTGATCAACCAATATCTTCCGATTTTTACCATTTTTATGTATAATTCAAAATCCCTCTTGGCGTATTTTTGTGTTCTACAATCTGAGATCAGGTAGAGCGCTCTATCTCATATAGATTTCCAGGTACACCTGACAACAATGCTCCTAGTATTGTGAAAAACACCTAATTTTCAGCTTCAACCATCTTCACCAATGGAAGTTTTTGGGCCACTCTGTATCTAGCACAAGGCAATTTTGCATGGAGAAATTGGTTCTGGACTTCTCTTATGTACCCAGATAATACATTGAAAAATTAGAACTACAATATAAATTGCAAGCACACCCCCTTTTCTATGTCTATATTGACTGGACTAAATGGAGAAAGGACAAAACAAGGAGATGGATTAGTGGAAAAGAGGAGGAAAATGAATTAGGAATAGTACAAATAGGATAGAAACAAGAAAATGAAGGAAGAGGGAGAAGAGACGAGTCAAAAAATAATTATTAAAATGTACAATGAGTCGTCATAAGACGGTCATTCCATAAGGACTATGGACTCTACAATTTTCTGTTAACAACATAATCAACAGGACATTAATTGATTATTGATGGAATTACTCCACTTTCATGGGCTACGATTGTTCAAATTAATATAAAAACTTGACATTTTCAAATTAAAATGACCTATGGTCGAAGCTAGTCGTTAAATATTATAATATTATAATAAGCTCTTAATAAAGGGTACTACCAGTTTTTATATTGTTTTTATTGATTATTATTCTCTGATAATCCCTAATCCAAATCCACTACACTCCAATCCACCCAGCAACATCGAATTTGGCTTGGGAAGTTGTCAACAACGCAAATTGGACTGCAGAAGCCGATCTTGGCTTGACTTGGCTTGGTGCAGAAGCAAACCCACAAAGACCAGACCAGCACTGACATTCACTTCAAACCGTCAACATTCCAAGACTGCCAGTATGAAATGAATCCCACCTAACCGCGGATATTTGGCCACGTGCCTTGTAGGCAGCTTACAAGAACGGGTCGGGAAATCGGAAAATACGTGCGCCTAAGTGGAAAGCCGAATTTCCCGGATTGTGAATCGATGACCGAATGGTCGCTTTTATTGTTGAGTACGGGGGGAAATCCTGTATGAAGGAGTGGTGGGGGGGGGGGGTGAGCCTAACAGCGTATCAGGCTTATAGACGAGAATTGTGAGGATTATTGCTGTGTGGGGAGGGAGGAGGTGGATTTATACGATTAGGTAGGCCTAGTAGTATAGTGAGAGATTCAAGAACCATATTTTTTAAAAGCGGACCATGTTGGATTCTACTTGAATGGGTTACATGCATGAGCTAATCGACGGGATAATATTGAGAGATACTCTATGAAGTAGCAATATTTGGAGGTAGAATAGAGGCACAAATTTGCCACCAACAAACATTGAAAATAATGTACTGTGATATAGAAATCAAACTTAAGGACTATTCTGAATCCAATATTTTTTTTAAAGTAAGAATTGGATTATCAACATCAACTGAAAATTACACTAATACACGAAATACTGTACTCCTGTAAGCCCGTTACACACACATCGATTTTTGCTTGGAACTTGAGAAGCATCATCTGTTCAATTGATAAAACCTCTGGTTTTTTTCTAATATTCAAAAAAACCCCAAACTAACCTCAATCCAGAAAGGATGTGTCTTTGGAGATACAGCAATTCATTTACATACTTTTTCGTGTAAGCCCGTTACACACACATCGATTTTTGCTTGGAACTTGAGAAACATCATCTGTTCAATTGATGAAACCTCTGGTTTTTTTCTAATATTTAAAAAAAAACCCAAACTAGCCTCAATCCAGAAAGGATGTGTCTTTGGAGATACAGCGATTCATTTACATACTTTTTCGCATCTTTTTTTACGAGCACATGGTGGTCGAGTCGGTTATACCGTGGTCTCTCACACTGTGCGACCCAGGTTCGTTCCTACCAGATTTTTTTTGCAGATAATACTAATATTGTTTTATCTTATTCTAATAATATATCATTATAAAATAAATTATTATGATTAGATAGAATAATTAAATTGAATCATTTTATTATTATCAAATTAATTGGATAGATTATTTAAAAAAATCATTATTGTATTGGAGTCCAATACTGCAGTTGTAGAGGAAAATTTGTATGTAAAGGTATAAAGGTAATTTTTTTCCTTTTTGTCTAGTTGAGAAGTTGATATTGTGGTAATTATTCACATTAAATTGAAAAAGACTAAGAAATTATAAAAAACACAGATTTATTGATACTTAGAAATACCGGTTTCGGTAATTAAACCATTGTCAATCTCTGATAAACTCTGATAAAGACCGAAACCGGTCTTTCTGAGTATCAATAAACTGTGGTTTTTTGACAATTTCTCAGTCTTTTTCATTTAAAAGGTATGTATTTGATATAAAGGTACCAGCTTGATAAGTCCGGTGTCCCTGGAAACAGTATCTCTAGCACTTCCAATGGAGAAAATAATAGATGACATGGCTAAATCTTCACAATATACTGTACTGGCCCTTCTCATTAGATTGAAAGTTGTATTCATGAGCGAGGTCTACTGTTCGCAGAACTACTAGTAAATAAGATTAGAAAAAAATCGTACAAACAAAAATCGATGTGTGTGTGTCAAAAGAACCAGAAACTGGCTGTACAGTGACGTTTCACAGTCCTGATTTACGAATCACGAGTTGCATTACGAGTAATCTCACATAGATCAAGGAGAGGGAAACAACTTGAAACATAGTAAGAGCTATGACAACGGCAATGCACTCCTTCCATAGAAACTGTAACGAAAACCAAGTTATTGATTCAATGTGAATATTCATAATATCAGCTAACGACCTACAATGACTCATCACCAGGGAAGTGAGAAGATTATCACGTGACAAAAAAGCGACTGCCTCTGAGGAGACAGCTGCTAAATGCGTGAAGCGTGAGTAGTCTGTCACGGCTTAACTTGGAACCGCGATGAGTTTATGATTGATGAGCTATGAGCGACCGCATCTCATAACGCCATTAACACAATTAACAAGGGATGGTCTCACAATTCGGCGACAAAAAAGTGATCTAGATTATGTCGTCAACCGCTACTCGTTGTAGCAACTCAGTTGTCATGAAGAAGCTTCTTCTATTGCTTTGGGTTATCATAGCTTTTTTTTAATGGCATCCTCCACTTTTATTTGTAGTAGAAGTGTGTACATCTTAACACGACAATGAAGCACATCTCTTCTCATATGAATAACAAATGCTCACTAAGATTATAGATTATTGACCGAACGTAGTGAGGTCTATGTTTTAACTTGGATTTTCTTTTGTCTGTATGTTAGCCGATTACGGCCAAACGCGTTGATAGAATTCGATGAGATTTGGCAGGAATATTCCTTTTTCAACCGCGCGTCGTTGTATAAGCGAGGTTTTTTTGAAATTTTGCATTTCAAGGATAATATGAAAAGAGAAGGAATTCCTAATTATATATAATTATCAACTACATGTATGTACTTTGAAGATAGGATCAATCAGACTATAGAATTATTCATAATTAATCAGCTGACAAGTGGATTATTCATTGCATGCATTACACAGATGTCTGGCCATTTCTATTTCGTTTACGTAGGATTTCAATATTCTTTATGATGCGTGCCTATCAGTATCAATATTCTCACATTTGAAAAACAATTTAATAGGTGATTGAAAAAAGAATAAAAAATGATTAATGAACTAAATAATGCTGAAGAATTATAATATTCTTGATTGAAAAAAAGTAAAATAGCTGAGAAATATTCTTATCAGATGGAAAGATTATTAAGAAAACTGTATCAATAATTATCATATGGGATAAAATTCAAACATGAACTGAGTTCATTAACATAAGTGAGTTTTTGATATTGGTGAAAAAAATAACAGTTTTAGAGTAATTATGATTCAATGTGAATTGTGATTCACTGAATCAACTAGAACAGGTGACATCAGATACTTGTGGATGAGAAAACTGCGTGAGATCTACTGTTCACAGAACTACTAGTACAGTGATTACTATTTTTATTACTAGATATTAGTATTTAATTCCTCTATGCTAAGATTCATTCGCTCTTCTTCCACTTGAGAATCTCTGTCCCATTCAATTGTTTTCATTGTTTTCATCATTTTCATTGTTGAATATCTATTCATTCAATATCTATTATTCATTCAAAAACTATATTTTCAAAAACAGAAACTATAACAAAACTTCTTCAGTTCCTAAATTGAGTTCATCGGATTGTCAAAAGTAGAGTTCATCACATTAACAGTTTCAATTTCCACTTTTCACAAGACTGAATTTGAAGAGGATTTACAAATCACATGAAGCTTTAATGAGGTCTGGTATGTTATCACAGAACATCATTCAGAATCAATATTTTTCAAATGTTGAATATATTAATAATTGATATCGAGAATTCAGAATTCTAAGGTAAAATTCATTCTTGAACTTTATTCTTTGTATAACGACTAAGTATTTAAGTATAAAAATTTGAGTGTGAATCAGTTTCGAACCCGATTGGTTTTCTTACAAATTTATTATTGACTTTGTTTTTATAAATGAATAAATTTGTGAATCTATATTTGTATCTATTGATTGCAACCTGATAATTAGAAATAACAATGATTGAATACTACGTATCATCATGGAGAAAATATACATGCTTTTATTTGAAATTTGAAATTTGTAATTTATTTGCCAAAAATCATACATTACAAAACTTTGAAATAGACAGTCTAACAAAAACACAATAGGCCTATCTTAAACTGAGAAATAACATAAAATAGAACTTGACAATCCATGAAAACCTAAGATAAAAGTGGATTTTTTAGGCACCACCAGCAGAAGAAAAAAATAATTAAAAAGCATAGTTTATGCTTTTTTTTCTCTATCCTATTATATTAAGCGAGCAATTTCTGTATATATTTATATGGTTATGTGATTATCTGGTTATGTTGTTATATGGGTATATATTTATGTTCAACGGATCTCGAAAACGGCTCTAACGATTTTCACGAAATTTGGAACATAGTAGGTTTATGGTATAAAAATTCGATTGCACTAGGTCTCATCTTCGGGAAAACTCACTGAACGTCATTAAAAGGATAATTCATCCGTGGCTGAAACAGCTGTGGATAGTAAAAAAGTTAGTGAGCGAGTGAGTATGTGAAAAATCGAAATATCGCATCCGCGAAATTCATAAGATGACATATAGCCAGCTGTGAAATATAATTACGATTATATTTTAGAGAATAATTATTGTGTTCTGTTTATCAATAACTAAAAATAACGAGCGAAGCTCGGTGACCCGATATTTGTATTATTATGTGTCAAGTGTAGCTTCAAATTCACATCTCTACAATACTACCATGAGCCAATTATCCCTCGAATAAAGTTCTTCAACGCGAACTTAGAACATTATAACAATAAACCACAAAACATAGTAAAAATATACAATATACCAACAAAACAAACCTAAATATACCACATCTTGTGGGCTATCTTGTAGGCCTTCACATCCTCTATCACCCCAAAGTATCAGAAGTAATTCTTCTGCAAAAATTGCACATAACCCAACCTGACCCTAGTGATGCATCCGACCCCAACCCATCACAAGTGCAGCCGAGTGTATAATTGAACACAAGTTGTTTGCTACTTGAAGCGAATTGCTACATCATCGATTGCGATAAGACCAACTTGACAGACGCTATCTTCAGACGCCAATCAGTTGGGCTTTCAAACAGCTCTCAGATATCTAGAGTACGTCAGTTGAGTGAGTTTTTGCAGAGAAACGAATGATGAATAAACTGGAATCAGGGAGGGAAGAAAGAAGAGGGATGGAGATGAAAGAAGAGGTGAGGAGATGGAAGATGAGGGATGAATATGGAAGAAGAGGGAAGGAGATGAAAAAAGAGGAGAGGAGATGAAAGAAGAGGGAAGAAGATAAATATGAGGAAAGAAGAGATGAAAGTAGAGGAAAGGAGATGAAAGGAGATGAAAAAAGAGAGAAGGTGATGAAAGGTGTGGAAAGGAGACGAAAAAAGAGGAAAGAAGATACAGTATGGGGAAAGAGGAGATGGAAAAATAGTAAAGGAGATGAAAGAATACGTTAGAGATGCAAGAAGAGGAAAGAAGGTGAAGGAAGAGGAGAGGAGATGAAAGAAGAGAAAAGGAAATTGAAAAAGAGGGAAGGAGATGAAAGAAGAGAGAAGGAGATGAAAGAAGAGGAAAGGAGATGGAAGAGGAGGGGTGGAGATGAAAGAGGAGGGATTGATTGATTGATTGATTAGCTGCCTTTATTAAAAACCTAGGAGGGCGAAGTTAGGGCGCAGCCGGCCCTCTCTTACACTTAACCCTCCAATACAATCTAAGTAAAACTAAAACACTATACAACAAAGATTATAAGATAAAATAAAAACAATTTACAAAATAATAAAATTTTCAAATAGCGAATGGATGAAAGAAAAAAAAACAAAATTTCTTTCTAATTTGAATCAGTGAAAATAATACAATAAGAAAAAGAGAAAACTGAAAAGTGAAAACGGAAGAAAACGTCAGTTCAAAATCCATAGATTATTTCGATAAGAGAAAAAGAAGAAAGAGAGGAATAAATTAAAGAAGGAAGAAAGGACACACACACACCACACACACACACACACACACACACACACACACACACACACCAACACACACGTTAAGATTTAGTGACATTCCAGCCGAGTCCACCACCTCTGATCCACCGCAAGACAGCCGCACCGAACCGACGATGTCCCTCAACAAGCCTTAGCTCAGCAGGCAGAGAATTCCACAAACTACAGGCTGTCACAAGGAACGACTTGTTGTACATAACAGTCCTATGTGTTGGGACAGCCAGCAGATGGGATCCATGCCGCGTTCCTCCACGACCAAAGTCACCCAAGTAACAGTACTCTACTGCCAGATACTTAGGGGTTTTAGTTTTCAATATCTTATAGAGGAAGCACAAAGCATGATGTGATCTACTCTCACGCAGCTTCAACATTTTACAATATTCTCCCTCACGACACACTCCACCCCCCGACCACCACAACCAATAATATCCACTATAACAACGTGTTTCCGCACCGTTTGGAAGATATCCTCAATCCACTCATTTCATCCCCTTGATGTGTGCATGTCAGAAATTGATGGATGGCATTTTAATTCTTGGTGGCACATGCACTACTTGTTGCCAGGATAGACACCCCTATTTTCCCCTTTTCTATTCCTCCTCCTCCTCCTCCTCCTCCTCCTCATTTCTTCCCCCTCCAGCTCTTTTCTTCAATCCCTCCTCCCCCTCTTTATAAACTACTCCCTACTTTCCCTTCACCCCTCGCCATACACTACATCCTATTCATAAGCGAGTGCTTGTACTTGCGCGTGTGTGGGTGTTCTCCAAGGGTTGGTTAGTTTGGGGTGCTGCAGTGACATATCTCAATTTCTATACAGTGCACCCCTTCGCTTATAGAAAGACGGCACCTCTCACTCACACATAGGCAAAGTGTCCAGTCTACATAGAGGAGGTGTTGGGTTCCCCTAGTCGTTCACCCTTTCTTGATAATTTTCTTCTCGTTTGTCCCTTATTGTAATGCATCTACTCCTCCTTCTTTCGAAACAGCATCTTCTACTTCTTCAAGATCTTCTTCTTTCACGGATCTTTCCTGCATCCTTTTCGCCCATCCTCCTTTACCTCTTCTTGATTGTGTGAATTTGGTCTCTAATTCTACATTATACTCTTCAATCAAGGTCCTTATATATAATTTTACTAGCCGTCAGGCTCGCTTCGCTCGCCATATCCGTCTGGCCAGGGGGCTCCGCCCCCTTGGCCCCCGACTGGATAGTACAAAAATGAGATCAACGGGCTTGCTTCGCTCGCCTGCATTTTTCATTTGAGCATGCTTCATTCCATTAGAAAGTCAAAGTACTGAGGAAAATGCAGAAAAGCTGAGAACATTATTGCAAATTTCTTGCAATAACAACATTATTACACCCTAGCTGAGCTTCTGCACTAAATTTGAACACTTTCTGTTCATTTGTTCTCGATAAATCTGAGAAAAAGCAAAAAAAAAAAAACGCTGGGGAAACGCTAATTTTGGGCGTATCTAAGGAAATTTTTCCAAATCCGTTCTTAGTGCGCCTCTAAAGGCGAACTGAACATATACCTACCAAATTTGAACGTTTTTGGTCCGGTAGATTTCTAGTTCTGCGAGTGAGTGAGTGAGTCAGTCAGTCAGTCAGTCAGTCAGTCAGTGAGTGCCATTTCGCTTTTATATACATAGATAACTATATTTTTCAACATAGTCACAATATTTGAAACATAAATTTCCTCTCTCCTTTACTCTTCTTCTATCGAATCGCTATCTCTATCAACTTTCTCATTTTTGTTACTTTCTCACTTGTTATCTATTTCTTTTCTTTCTTCTTACTCTCTACTGTTTTATCCACCCTCTTTGATTTATTTTTCTTTACCAACCATCTCTTGTCTCTTGTCCTCATTCACCTAGTTTTATTGTCTCATTCACCTTTGGTCTACTTTCCTGTTTTCTTATAATCTCTGATTCTGCCCCTACTTGAATCATTCTGATTACTTCCATGATGTTTTTAATACCTTATTCTCCTCTGCATCTAATACAATCATGCTCTTATTCCCTTCACATTCATTTCTTGTTTGACCTCAGTTCTTGTCTTCTATTCTTTCTTTACTTACTGTACATTGTTACCACTTTCTTTTCCTCCTGTACAATTTTTTCTACTCCTTCCTCACCTCTCCCTTTTTCTGATTCTTATTCTTATCTCTCTTCTCGTCCTCTTCCTCCTCTTCATTCACCTCCTCCTCTTACTCCGACATCTTCCCTAAAATGTTTCTCTTATTTTTTCCCCATTCTCTTACTTATCTCTTTCTTCTTCTCCTCTTCTCCATCTTCTTCTTCTTCTTCTTCTTCTTCTTCTTCTCCTTCTCCTTCTCCTTCTCCTTCTCCTTTTTCTTCTTCTTCTTCTTCTTCACCGTTCCATCACCATCCCTCTCTCTAGGTCCAACACCCTTTCACTTATGCCCTTCCGTGTCCTTCCCTTCTTCTTCTTCTCCTTCTTCTTCTTCTTCTCCTGTCTTCTTCTCCTTCCCTGTCTTCTTCTCCTTCCCTGTCTTCTTCTCCTTCCCTGTCTTCTTCTCCTTCCCTGTCTTCTTCTCCTTCCCTGTCTTCTTCTCCTTCCCTGTCTTCTTCTCCTTCCCTGTCTTCTTCTCCTTCCCTGTCTTCTTCTCCTTCCCTGTCTTCTTCTCCTTCCCTGTCTTCTTCTTCTTCTTCTTTTTCTTCTTCTTCTTCTTCTTCTTCTTCTTCTTCACCTTTCCATCCCTATCACGGCATTCTCCTTACTTCCAACACCCTTTCAGTTATGCCCTGCCCTGCCATGTCCTTCCCTCAACCCTTATCCGTTAATACGTGAGTGACTGTCATTCACACCCTCTGCTCCACCCTTCCACTGCTATGCCACGTCATCAGCTTCGAATTATCATCCTTCGGGGCAGACCTTGAATTAGGCTCATATCTCTCTCTCCTGGTTGCCAACTAATAAACAATGTTCATTAGGGGAGTGGTCCACACGTCACTCGAGCAAAAGTTGGTCTTACATGAGGGGATGGAAGTATTGTCAAGTAAATTCAAATGAAACATCAATTTCGATAGATTGTATGGGGGGGCGCTGGGAACCGAGACATTTCCTCGAGAAAAACATCATAAAACTAGTAGAATACTATTAAAATGACATGTACTCAACATGTCATTCATCATGCTAAAGTCAAAATGTCCAAAAGTACCTCTTTACTCCCAAAAGATGACATCGGAAAGATATTCGTCCTTCACAGCCAACGATCTATATATATTATACTAACTATAGTTAGTATATACAGATCGTTGTTCACAGCCTGGTATGGGAAGATCAAGGAAAGTCATTTACACCAATAAATTCATAAAACTAGTGGGTACTACTAATAAAATGACATATACTCATCATGATATTTATGCTCCTACAGTAGAAATGTCCCGACGACTCTTTCAAGCTGACATCCAAAAGATAAGTTCTACATTTGGCGTTCAAAGCCTGTTCATGGTTGATGCGAGGAACGGGTACTTTGAAGTAATGTCATTTTTACCGATAAACTAAGATCTAGGGAATCACCGATTAAATGGCAATTTGTATTTGTCATACTATTCATTTCCATTCAGGAATGTCCGAATGGATACAATACTTATTATTTAAAAATAACAAATATTTTTTGTATTTTTTTTTTGTTATATTAGAAATATGGTTACATCAACGAAGAAACATTCGAACATAACGACAGGACTTATATCAACAAGGTTATAATGATAATAATCAAATACAACAAAAATACTTTCAAGAGAGAAATCTGTGAAAATCAAAGTTGCCCTCCTGGGCCCTGTTGCATGAGAAAATACAAGCTAATATTTTAGTAAATTCCTACTCTAATAACCAACTGACTATTAGTGGTATCATATTATTAGTTTATCAATATTAATACAAGTTGTACAGATACATGTATTGTCATGTCTGGGATGACAGCAGTAGTTACGTTCTCTAGGTCTTGTGTTGACAAATTTATCAGGATAGAATATTTTATTCTTCAATAATTCGGCTCTCTTTTATTTATTTCTGTCAATTTTGGCTCCTTAAATGGAGAGTATCATGACAATATGAATACCAATCAATTAATTTGTTTGTATTTTCCATAAAATATTCCTGTATTCATGAAAAATATCGGAGCACCGAGCTTCGCTCGTTATTTATTATTTGATAAATTCTATTGATAAACATAACACAATTCTCTAAAATGATCGTGTTTATATTTTACAGCTGGCTCTACGTCAGCTTATGAAATTCGGGGATGCAATATTTTGATTTTCTACACTCGCTCACTTTTTACTATCCACAGACGACGAAAGTCTCAGCTGTTTCAGCCAAGGATGAATTATCCTTTTAATGTCGTTCAGCGAGTTTTCCCAAGGATGAGACCTAGTGCAATCGAATTTTTATATCATAAACCCACTATGTTCCAAATTTCGTGAAAATCGTTAGAGCCGTTTTCGAGATCCGTTGAACATAAATAACCAGATAACCAGATATAAAAAATAAAAATATAAACAGATATACAGAAATTGCTCGCTTGATACAATAGGATTATAGATGAATTAGGGCTAACAAATGCTAAACCCGAATACTAAATTTGTTGAATTAGTATTTGTTCCTTTGTTAAGTGTTTGATTTGGTATTTCTTAATTTGTTCAATATTAATACCAACTGATATTATTAGTTCGTATCTCACCATGCGATATGAACCTGTATTCATCAAAGATGGATTAAAGCTAACAAATACTAAACCAAAACCATCAAAACTATCTCGCTCTCACTTTCATGCTAATACAAGGAGGTTGAACCATGTCAACACCCAAAACCAACCTCTCAGTTTCGTAAGGTCACACAGTCACACATGTCATGTGTGTTCATGTTAACTAAAACACATCCGCACAAATTTGAGACAAGTTTTCTGGGTCGCCTCTCCTCTCACGAGTTTGACTACAGTTGCTACAGTAATCAAGTTCACTTCAAACTGTCAGTAATACCCAGTTATATCAGCAAAGCTTCTAATTCAAACAATGGTGACAGTTTAACGTGGATCTCACTCCAGGAGCGGTGGTCAGAATAATTCAATTCACAGTATAAAACATTTTGTTACGTGAACGGTAACAGTCGGATGAACCCGGGACCGCCAAGTTCAAGTTGTGTATCACTTAGATTTGTCAGCTTTCCTTATGAGTAACACCAACGGGATTGTCATTCAATAAATGCTGACAGTTTAAGGTGATTTTCTCCACACAGAAGTAGCAGTTGAGTATTGTTCGGACTGCCGAATTTGAATTCAAATGTGAATGTGGTCGGCAAGACAAATTAATTAGCATACAACGGTTGGCAGCCCTTAGCCGGTATGAGAGGAGGACATGGGTTGCTATACTTGCAAATGGTCTTGACATTCCAGATAGCATGGTCGACCTAATTTCACTTACTCGCTTACTCACTCTCTCTCTCTCTCTCTCTCTCTCTCACACACACACACACACTCTCTTTAGTTTTGACAAAAGTCAAAACCATTCATCTCTCACTCTCTTTCTCTTCTTCTCTCTTTCATTAGCTAACTAATTCCCATTATGACTCATCCACTCTGCTCTTTTCTCACACGTTTCGACTTATATCATTTGAAACTGAGTCTGTTATTTACTCATATTATTCACTGTGTTCGTTTTTATTATTCCTCGATTTCTCTGTTCCTCATTCATTCCTCTTAGTTTTGTATAACTTCTCTCACTTAAAACTACAATTCCATATAGATTCATCTCTCTTCTTCACCTACTGATTACTTGGCATAGATCTATCATCTTCTCATCATGCCTTCTTCATGCCTATTTCTCACTCTTCAGTCCTGATCAATCTTCTTTCTTTCTTTACTTCACTTCTCTAGCACCTTCTTCTGTCTCATCTTTTTCATCAGTGCCAAGCCTTCTTCTCATTTATTCCTTATTCTCATTCAAAAAGAGTGTACTGATAGAATGAACAAAATAGAAAAGTAATTGTTTCAAATAATACCATTTAAACAGCACAATTCTTCTATGATAACTCTGTATTTCACGTATAAGAGATAACTATAGGGCTATCTCACTCCATTATATTGAATTGAAACTATTGTATCTATTATCAATAAATAAATCAACATTTTGACCTGCATTGTTTTTGTCTACTCGCTCTATTTTCATTCTCTCTTATCACATTCCTTCTTGAAACATTATTTTGGGCTCTTCCCAATATTTTCTCTATTTTCTTTCTATTGGGTTTTCCTGCTCACACTTTTCCATCTCCTCTTTACACTTCTTTCACTCTTTTTCAATTTTCTTTCTCAACTCAGTTAACAAATTACATTGGGTCGTCTTGGTGGTTTTTCTTGTTCATTGAGCTTTGTCTCCATCAATACCTGTCATATTTCATGTCTTTTTTCCATTTAATTCATGTCATGCATTCTAACATCCACTCATTCTTTTGAATCTCCTTCACTTCCTGATCCTTCTCTCAGCTCACCTCCTCCTCCACCCCCTTCTCTTCCTACTCCTCCTCCTTCTCCACCTCATGTCTCCACCCCTCCTCTTCCTACACCTTCTCTCTCACCTCTTTACAATAAATTCTCTTCAAGCCAACTTTCGTCTCGCCGTGATTCCGCCCCAATAGCGCTCTAATAATTCAAACAGGCAATTGTCCACATGACTTGTAGCAACAAAAGAGCGTTCATTATACGGAGTCGGTCACCCGTAACACTGCCGTTCAAAGCTAACTGAAAATGTTGTTACCGATTTTAATTTACTGTGTACCAATTTACAACAAATTTATACAGGAGTAGAATGGCAATATTTTCAACACCTCTGTAAAAAGGCCGTGGCGTTGGAAATAGTTGAATAGAGTAATTACTAATAGTACTTTAAGTAACAAGTCCGGTAACGATAATTTACCGCATAAATATGATTGTTTATGCCCGAAACGTAGTTGAGGGCAGAATTGTCATACGAATGCGGTAAATACGTTAACGTACAAGTTACGTACAATATTTTTTGTCATACTTATCTGAGAAAGAATAATATTGCTGAGAAGCAGAAACCATTACCTGCTGCTGCTCGAGCTACTGCATTCTATAAACATGGCCTAGGCCGTAGCGCCCAGTTCATAACAGACAGACCCTTCGAGCTCAAATAAAATAATAAAGGCCTAAATTATAAGATTTCAGATGAGGTCTTATAACTTGAAACTCCTTAAAAGAGTTCTTCAATTATTTGAGTTAGTATATTAATTACTCAGATGTTATTAGGACTCAGTAGAGTCCTAACATACTCGACTGTAAAGAGAACATATGATCTCTTTACAGTATAGTATGCTGTTATGAAAATCACATGTTTCCTTTTTCTGAAAACATGGAAAACAGCTGCAATTGGGTAAGTATGACAAAAAAATTCATACAGGCGTACAGTGACTTTTTCATACCTCTGTGAAAAGTTCATCCATCAAGCAGAATTTTTTTTTCTATTTATTCATTTACGATTTCTATCGGCACTGATGTAATAACATTGGTAGATAAAATAATGGGGCGATCCTTGTGCTAAATACTTGAAATCCACTATAAGAGCAGAGTAGACAAAAATAATAAAGATTGGAAAAAGGAGAATTGTGTCAGGTTCCATCAAGCGCAGTCAAGATATTTTATCATGGTTAAATCGGGTACGCTTTATACTGAGTGCACTTGAACAAAAATGATTCCTATGACGATAGCTACTATCAATAATTCCAGTACACACTTGTAAATCTTAGTGCCGGTTGCACAAAAGCTGGTTAAATTTTAACCGTGATTAATTTCATGAGAACCAATCAGAGAAGCCGTCTTTCCAAAAACGCCTTCTCTGATTGGTTCTCATGAAGTTAATCACGGTTAAAATTTAACCGGCTGTTGTGCAACCGGTTCTTAGCTTGTAAAATGCTTGACCATGTTTCAATATGTCTTTACCGAGCTTGCTGAAACCAAGCGAAAGTATCCCAACTTTGCTAAGCATTTGATTATCTATGGAATGTTGAAAGGTACTTGAGTGAGTGTTAAGGCCTTGAAGTAGATATCTATTCTTGATCTCAAAATAAGATCTGATATAATATAAAACCTTCGACGATTTTAACAGAAAGCAGAGATAGAGGATGAAATATAGAAACAAGGTATGCAATGGATGCGACAGACCAATCAGGTACAAGTTTGAAACCTCGCCTAAAGTCACACCTCCAAGCTCCGCCGAGCTGTCTCCTGATTGGTCAACGGAACTATCGAAAATGTAATGCAGGAATCTGCCGGTAGGTAGCAGGAGATACTGGGTGACGTACATCTCTATGTTATATTTTACATGATATTACAGTGGAGCCTCGACATAATAAACCCCGTTATAGTAAACTTTCTCAGTAGTCTCTTGAAAGGTCCATATTATAGGTTTCAACCTCGATGTACCCCAATTTAGTAAACACCTCGTAATAAAATGTTTTGAGCGGTCCCTCGAGATGTAATCCTACTATAATCAAGGTTCCATTGTAGTAGAGTTTATTCTTATTTTCATTCTATTTCATTTATTTACAATGCAAATGACACAAATGTAATAACAGTGCAAGATGAAATAATAAGTTTGTCCCTGTGCTATTTTTCTTCCAAATTTATAAGTGACAAAGTCCAAGATAAGGTTAGAATTTAGTAGCTAGAAAGGTAATGAGATTCAATTTAAACTCTTAGCATCGGCTGGATGAAAAGCATTGATGTGATTTTCAAACAATGCTGATAGTTCCCTGATGAATTCCACTGTGAAGTTTCATGTGGCTTTCATTATGACAACAGAAAGCTGATATCTAAAGGTGCGTACAGATTTACGCGCCGCAAACATGAGCAATTCATTTTTAATCAGCTGATGCCAAGCTTTTATCAACTGTATCTTACCGTTTCTGTAAAAATACAGATATTATCAGCTGATTAAAAGTGAATTGCTCATGTTCGCGGCGCGTATATCTGTACGCACCTTAACTGTCAGTTAGTGCAGCTGTTATCTCGCGGTAACATTTCCAACTGGAGTATGGAGAGTGCGTTGCAATCTAAGAAATTAGATGTCTCACTAGACCAATATTATACTATCAACTATCACTTATTTATACATCTACTCGCTTATAGACATTGATTAATATGAAAATCTGAGAGAACCATACCTATAAGATACTTATAATAGAATTATTGTATTATTTTACAACTACACTTATACTTTTGTGGCCTAGCAAGAATCTTATTAGATTATCCTTAAAGTCCATAGGTGATAAATAAGCAACGAAAGATTTCGAGATGACGTACCAAAATTCTGCTATCTCATCGGCTAGTGTCCTCTCCGGCAAGAGAGTGCTAAGAAAAAAACGCGTATAAATGGCCCTAGCTGAGGACCGGCCATAAAGAAGAGTGTCTGAGAGCAATTTTACTACCGACCCTTTTTTATCAGTAGCCTTGGAGGGCACAAGGGCCACCGAAGGGCCTGTCATAACTTTTTTCACTTAGTACCACTGGCCCAGCTCCCCAAGGGTATAAATATATCCAAGAAGGGAAAACAGCTGCCTAGCTGGAGAGGATCTCGGAACACAATGCAATGCACCGCAATCCAATAATAAACCGGACCAATCCCTGCCAAATTGAGCTACAGTCTTGTAAACCTTATCTTGTTTCATTTTGCACAAGCCGGATATAATTTTGAAATTCTTGTTAGAGGATTTCAAGCTGTTTATTCTATTTATATAAATTGATCGATAAATAATCATCGATATCAAATATCAAAATTGAGTGAATATAAATAGTCGATATAGGATTATCGATACCATTGTCATAATCGATGAAACAAATCAAAACAGGTCATTTTCGAAAAAGCATCATACATGTGATAACAAAGTTTACAAACAATTATTATGATAATATATATTATTCTCATTGTAACTGCATACTTCAAAATGAGTAATCTCGAGCTCTAGACCTCCAGACCAAGAACAACAACATTTATTACTGTAAAACGATGAGATGGTGAACCAAGAAAATAAGAAATGGCACGTTGTATTGATTTGAAATAGTTTTAAATGCGTCTTTCAAGGCAACTCTCACAATTATATCCCAGAACAATCAATATATGTCATACAACTGTCAGAGCGTCACATACTATGACTATACTATCTAGCTCAAAAAACGAATTATATAATTGGTATCTTGGATTGATAACAGTTTTGCATTCAGGAACCTAATTCAATTCCCAGCAATATTGATGTTGTTAACTACTTGCTGAATGAGAATTGTAGGAGTAATGTCATTAACAATGTATTTTAAAAAACAATGGTGGTGACGTAGAGAAAGAGGGAAATAGTTCTACAGAACACCTGAAGATAGAGGGAGTTTGAATCATTGCAAAAACCAGTCAGTACAGTATGAACAAAAATGAGAATAATAATATTGTTCTCCTTATCCTGAAGAGATGGAGTTTTTCGTATCCTAAGACTTCTTATTCTGAGGAGTTATCCTTATCCTATCCTATTGTTCTTCTCCTTCTCCTGAACAAATAAATCTGTGGGTAGATGACACAAGCTGATAAGTCATGATTATTTTTGTAAACTTTTCAGGAGAGCAATTTGAAAGTTTGGCATAGCTGCAAAAATTAGCTATCATATTTTTTCTTACCCATTTAACACTATTATAATCAGCTGATCTTCGACTATTTAAATATAAAATATCAAGAAATAAAACATTTATTTAAATTAACTATTGAGAATTTTTGCAAGTGATGTCAGAACACAATACAATGCACCGCAATCCAATAATAAACCGGACCAATCCCTGCCAAATTGAGCTACAGTCTTGTAGACCTTATCTTGTTTCATTTCACACAAGCCGGATGTAGTATCAACTCTGTATTTAGAAATATTTTTACTTTCCTTGCCCTATTACCATAGGTAAGGAAAGTATTGCTTTCCAAAAACATTTAAGGTACCCTAATTTCATGAATTATACGTTTCAAGGTCCCCTTAGTCCAAAAACATGATTTTTGGGTGTTGGTCTGTGTGTGTGTGTGTGTGTGTGTGTGTGTGTGTGTGTGTGTTTGTGGGTGTGTGTGTGTCTGTGAACACGATAACTCCATTCCCAATTATTAACCGATCGACTTGAAATTTTAAACTTAAGGTCCTTATACCATGAGGATCCGACAATAATAAATTAAATGAAATTCAATTTAAAATGGCGGATAATGGCTAAAAAACCATATTTTTCACGGTTTTCTCGAAAACAGCTCTAAGAATTTTCTTCAAATTTATACCCTAGATAGCTATTTATAAGCCCTAACAACTGACATGAGTCTCATTTCTGGGAAAATTGCAGGAGCTCCGTAATATTCCTGAGAAGAATGAATTTTGTTAAATTCCTATCACGATTTTCTCAAAAATGACTTGACCGATTTTTTTCAAATTCATACCCTGTATAGTTATTTATCAGCTCCATTAACTGACATAAGTTTCCTCCCTGGGAAACTAACAGGGGGTCCACCCCATCCCTGAGGAATTTACTTTGCAACCTCCTTCTCGTGCGTGAGGTAGGTAGGTAGAGCAGTTTATTCAAAAGAAGACATGTCGATATTTTAATTGTAGAACAGCTGTTTTGACAACTTTTAAAAAATCCTCAAATTTCATAATTCAAACAAAGGAAAATGTACTGTGAAAACAATAACAATATTATAATCATAGTTTTAATTATTTAGCCGCCAATCGGCATAATGTTATTCCCCGAAATTATCCTTGTTCAAGGATGAGGCTTTTAGTTCAATGAGCAAGGAAAGTTGTGCGAGTGTACTACACCAGATCTTTTAAACTTGAAATATGCGTTCTTCGATTGTTTTGGAGTGTAACAAGATAATGTGAAACAGAGTGGAATATAGCCTAAACATCTGGATTGTTGCATAAATTAGAATTGGAACCGTTTTGGGCTTCAGCCTGTGGTACTTTTCTAGAAGTTGTATGATACTGAGTAATTGAATAAATGATTGATTGATTATGGGATAGGCGCGAATTATTAATTCAACATGAACGTACCAAGGGCACTGTGATTTAATCACACGGGTCGATAAATAATCGTTGATATCGAATATTGAAATGAGTGGATATCGATAATCGATATCAGTTGTTAATTATGAATTATTAAAAATTGAAAATTAGAATTTCAAACTCTACATCGAGAAGAGAAACTTCAATGAAACTATGAGATGAAGAACCAGGAAATAGAACCAAGAAGAACATATTGGTTTGATATTGTGAGAGATTATTTCTTCAAGGCAACTTAGTACCACAGATCACAGAGCAATCGATATGCGTCGACACTTAGGGTGCCGCACACACCACTTAGTCAAGACAAGACTAGTCAAGATTAGTCACAATACTTCACATAGTTGCTTATGAAGCAACACACACCAATTAGTCATTGTAATTAGACATGTCTTCAAAAGCAACTAGTATGTGAAGTATTGTGACTAAACATGTCTGATCATGTCTTGACTAACTGGTGTGTGCCTAGCTTGTGCCTAGCTGTGTTACTATCAGATTGACTGTATTACGAAGCTCATTCATCCATCGATTATATGATTGACATCTTGTGATAATTAACAGATGTACTAAGGGTCATTATCCAAATCCCAGCAATTAATTATTAAAAACTTGCTCAAAGGTTATCCTGAGAATAATGTGTCAACAGTCTTTGAAAAGACAAGAGTGGGGATAGAAAGAAATAGAAATAGTTCTATTGGACATGAGTGGTGACATTCTTATCAAATATGCAAAATCTGATATATTCTCGAATGATAAAATTTTTTGCAAAAAACCTACAATCTTTAGAACAATATTTCCAACTCAATTCTACTGGATATGAGTGAAGTTTGTACAGGATAATACGTGATTAGTTGATGGGTCGTGCGGCTGAGAAAGGCTTCATGTCCTAACTGCCATCCTTGTCACGTGATGTACTCCCCTCCCCACAACCAATTCCTCCCCCCACCCACAACAACCAAGCCACGTCCTAACAAGATTCCACTATTCCACATGCCCACATCCACCCCATGCTAGAATCTTATCTTATGAACATATATATTAAGTTTTGTTAAAGCTAGGGGCTTTCTCTGCCTATCGATTGATTTCCGGCGAAAAGGGAGAGTCGTCCCTATGGCTTGTTGATGGGTGAGGGGGTGTGGTGGAATAAGAGAGGGTTAAGAGGGTTAGGAGGAGCCGGGGGAATAAAGTGATCGTGTGGAAGACGTCAAGTTTCTGTCAGAGGAAGAAAGAGAAGGTTCTGTACAATATGAAACATAGTATTTTATGATAATTTATTGTTATAAATAAAAATTAGAAATCCAAGTACCCTTTAAAAATTGCTCAATCACAAACATTTGAATTGTTCAATTGTGATTGGACAATTTTAACAAAAAAATCTTTATTCATAAACATGTTCAGGTACATTAGGAACAGCGTCAATATACAAACAAACGTAAACATAAAAAGTAGTAGACGTAGTAAAAAATAGTAAATTTCAAGTAGTACTATTTCTAATTTTTATTTATGTTCAAGAGTCGCCCTAAAGAAAAAAAAACGAATGGCGAATCAACTCAACATAACTTATATATTTATATTTCTGGTATTTTTGGTATTTTTTGTATATTTTTAGTTTTTTATTCTTTAGGTATTTTATTATTTCGATAATACAAACAATTATATTACTATAAGTATGACACCGAAATGTTGTACAAAGAAGTGAGAATTGGAGAAGAAAAGAGAGAAAGATTATGAAAGGAAATGGAAGGAGAAGAAGCAATGGATTAAGGAATAGGGAAACTAGAAAAGATAGAAAAGTGGAAAAGGAAGAATAATATGACAAGAACGGAAGAGGGTATGACTCGTGACACACTTAAAAAACGAAAGAGAATAATATTGATGTATGGGATGAAATGAATGACAAAATAATCATAAAAAAGAGAGGGACAGATCAAAAGTGGGACTACATACTAGATAAAGTTTAGAAATAGGAGAAGTAGTTAACTCAACTGAGATGGAATTGGAAAAGTTCAGAATATAATATAAATGAAGAAGATGGAGTTGAAGATGAAGAAGATGAAGATGGAAATGACGGTGAAGATGAAGATGAAGAAGAAGGAGAAGAAAAAGAAAAAGAAGAAGAAGAAGAAGCAGCAGAGAAGCGGACAGAATGTAGTTAGTTGATGTGAGGGTGTACCAACAGGGGTAGCAACAACCCTCTTGGTCACTGAGCAGTTAATAGATGATTCAAAGTTGGCCTTGGTTGTCAATATTCAATATATAGTTGGTAAGACAATGGCCTTGAGATACCATATTAAATAGAATTTCATGAGGGGTAACTAAGAGTACAGTAATAACTCTCATTGTAACTAATGAGATTAGGTGTGAGCAGATATTCAGGAGATTTGAAATATAATATTTGATGACTTGTAACCTGAAAGAGAGAAGAGGATAACTGATATAAAAGATAGAAGAAGTAGAATTAGAATAGAACCTTGAAAACTTGACTCAAATGAAGAAACAACCGTTTTCAAAACATCAACGTTCGAAATATATAAATTTCACAGTTGGAACACACAGGAAAATAATACAGAAAAACTTGAATCACACGATAAATATCACTCCGTTCACCTCAAACATATTATTATTATCATCCAAGTCTGGGGACAAAAGTAATTCTAAAATAATGAGAGCAGAAGGGGTGTAACCAACAACAATCCAGTACCCAACAATTTGTTTCCTAATAAATATTTCACACAAAAACATGATGACAAATATAAGGGAAAATCAATTCTCAAACTTCTCTCATCAGGATTAAGTGTAAGAGAGGGCCGACTACGCCCTAACTTCGCCCTCTCAGGTCAAAAATAAAAGCAGTCATTCTATTCTATTAAAAATAATGACAACAGAAGGGGTGTAACCAACAACAATACAGCACCCAACAATTTGTTCCCTAATAAATATTTTACACAAAAACATGATGACAAATAAGGAAAATCAATTCCCAAACTTATCTCATTTCCTGTCGCTATCTTTATCATCCTTTCTTTGTAGATGAGAAAGATTGGAGGGTGGAGGTAGGTAGAGCTGTCATCTGACAATCAAGGTTAGGGGGGTGGGGGGAAGAACATTGAAAGTTACGCAGTTATGGCGGAGGGAAGGCAGGGTACGATTTACTTTAATATTAATGATTATTATTGATTGCGTTTCCCCTTCATGCTGAATGCTCACGCAAGATGTCAACAACCGTCACTCACTGAGAATACTGCGTGACCTCTAGAATGGATCACGTGACCTCCAGGTAGCGTCACGTGACTTGCAGGTGACGTTGACGAGTGTGACGTAACGTCTGGAGAGGATACGCACAGCTCAAAGTATGCATGTTTATGCGTATCGGGCTCATATTACCTACTTTGGATTTCAACTCTTTGGTGTAGTACACCTATGTACACGAATCTGTTTTGAATGATGGAGGGGTCGAAAATCTATGTCTCTATGTGCCGCTTGCTCAAAGCCGGTTAAATTTTAACCGTCATTGATTTCATGAGAACCAATTTGAGAAGGTCTATTTGATAAGACGGCTTCTCTGATTGGTTCTCGTAGACTTTTTGTGTAGTTGAGAAGTTGATATTGTGGTAATTATTCATATTGAATGAAAAAACTAAGAAATTGTCAAAAAACCACAGATTTATTGATACTTAGAAAGACCTTTAATGTGGTTTATCAGAGATTGACAATGGTGTAGTGTAATAACCGAAACCGGTCTTTCTAAGTATCAATAAATCTGTGGTTTTGGACAGGTTCTCGTAGAGTTAACTACGATTGAAATTCAACCGACTTTTGTGCAACCGGCACTTTGGCATTCAAAACTTCATGGAAGTTACGATTAATTTTGATATACTATCACTGTGGGATCATAGCAATACAATTGTCCACTTTGCAAAGAAATTAGTATTGAGCCATATGAGTAATTTTCATTCATCACATATCCATACAGACGTTATTTGAATAGTCACTTCTAGGGGATCATCTAGAATACCACCTCATTACAACAACTAATGCTATAAAAATGTATTAACTTTTTTAAATGTTCGAATGTTCCTAATTGATCACAGTTAATAAAACCCAGCAAAAACCTTTAGTGACTATGTTTCATTTCACATTGAGATCATGACCTACGAATTCAGTAGAATGCACGAATTCATGAAATGCACTTTGCAAAATTACTTTGTTCTACTCTGTCTGAACAAAGTGAATTATCGTTGATTGTTCAATTATAGAAAATAACTCATTAGTACCCTTGAAATATTTTTTCCAATTATACACGACCAGTTTCAAAATTTATGTCATTCTCGAATGCTCTTTTTTCAAATTTGAACAATCATGTAGCCCTATTGAAATACTAATTTTTGATTGAATGAGGAGTGTATCCAACAATGAACAATATAAGTTTGTTTTTTGGTTTTTATTTTTCTTTTTGTGTAGTTGAGAAGTTGATATTGTGGTAATTTTTCATGCTGAATGAAAAAGAATTAAGAAATTGTCAAAAAACTACAGATTTATTGATACTTAGAAAGACTGTTTTCGGTTATTTCACCATTGTCAATCTCTGATAAACCTGTTTATCAATCTTTGTTTATCAGAGATTGACAATGGTGTAATAACCGAAACGGTCTTTCTAAGTATCAATAAATCTGTGGTTTTTTGACAATTTCTTAGTCTTTTTCATTCAATTGTTTTTTGGTCCTGAAAAATTATTTCTTTAATATCTTAATATTTTTTATTTTAGTGATAATAACGTAAAATATTTCTTCTATGTTTGGTTTTGAAGCATCTAAATTTAAAAATCTACTTTGTAAAAATAATTGAGGACTGAAAATTTTGTGAAGTGAACAACTACAAGACTTATCCTATTTCGGACTATGTGTAGCCTTTTCTTAATTTGGGAGAGGAATAGCACAAGGTTACCTTATTTTTTCTCTCCCTATCATTCTGATGATATACTCATTGTATGAATCAATAAAGAAACTCTTTCAAATCCTACAAGAGTTTGGGATTAGAACTACTAAACCATAAAATATATTATCAAGTACAGTAATTTTGTAGAGTAAAGTATTATTTTACTTACGGAATTATTATTTAAACATCAAGGAGTTCAGAGAAGATTGAAGGATGATATGTTTACTCACCTGAAACAGAAAAACTGGATGATAAAGACAGAAAAAAATCTGGTGTGGTACACTCACACAACTTTCCTTGCTCATTGATCTATAAGCCTCATTAACGAGGATAATTTACGGAATAACATTATGCAGATTGGCGGCTAGATAATATTAGAACTACGATTATACTATTGTGATTGTGTTCAGATTACATTTTCCTTTGTTTGAATTATTAAATTTGAGGATTTTTCAAAATTTGTCAAAACAGCTGTTCTACAAATAAGATATCGACATGTTTTCTTTTCTATAAACTGCTCTACCTACCTACCTCACGCACGAGAAGGTGGTTACAAAGTAAATTTCTCAAGTATGGGGTGGACCCCCTGTTAATTTCTCAGGGAGGAGACTCATGCCAGTTAATAGAGCTGATATATAACTATACAGGGTATGAATTTGAAAAAAATCGGTGGAGTCATTTTTGAGAAAATCGTTATAGAAATTTAACAAAATTCTTCTTCTCAGGAATATTACGGAGCTCCTGCAATTTTCCAGAAATGAAACTCAGGTCAGTTGATAGGGCTTATAAATAGCTATCTAGGGTATATTTGAAGAAGAAAATCGTTACAGCGGTTTTGAGAAAACCGTGAAAAACATGGTTTTTTAGTCTTTTATTCGCCATTTTTTCCGCCATTTGAATTGAATTTTATTGAATTTTGTATTGTCCTCATGGTATAAACCTTAAGTTTAAAATTTCAAGTCAATCGATTAATTAGGAATGGAGTTATCGTGTTCACAGACACACACACACACCACACACAAAACCACACACACACACAACACACACACACACACACACACACACACACACACACACACACCACACACACACAGATCCAACACCCAAAAAATCATGTTTTTGACTCAGGGGACCTTGAAACGTATAGAAAACATGAAGTTAGGGTACCTTAATTTTTTTTGGAAAGCAATACTTTCCTCACCTATGGTAATAGGACAAGGAAAGTAAAAAGAATACATGAGTTATTTTCAGGAGTCATCGTCCAAATAAATATATTGTCCTTCACAGATACTGGAACTCTCCGGAGAAATCATCTATCAAATTACAAAGGTATTTTTTTTCTAGAAAATTCTCTAAGTTATAAAAAGCTTACTGTGAAGATAATAGTTATTTGTATATCTAGAGTGAGAAGTAGGCTACTGTTTTTTTCTCCCTGAGGGAAAAGTTTGAAGCCCGGGGCGAGGCCGAGGCCCACAATTTTCCTGAGGGAGAAAAAACATTTTTCACTCGTGATATACACAACATTTTTCCTCCACCTACATTTTTATAAAAACTGCAAATAAAATAATTTTTAAAAACCCACGTGACCAAACAATGTGTTACAACATAATCTGAAAAGTAAACAGAAACAGCTGGCTTGTAATCACAGTTCTCCGCCGACAGCGCTACTTGTCGGCTAAAGTTGTAACAACAATGGCCGCCACAACTACAGCTATGATGAAGTTCCCGGTTCAAATTTGATTAGTTAATGAGGAATATACGTTGGCTGGTATTTGAATAACATGGAGTAAAAAAAATCTATACATTTTTTTAGTATAGTGATATTTGTAATAGTGAAGTTTGTAATAATTTTAGCATACAAACATAAATTTCATATATTGATCAAATGTCTGGTTGAGATATTGAATTTAGTTGTTTTATGACTACTCTTTATGCTTCCTCATCTGAGCTTACACCTTCTAACCTATTACAATGTAAGTTTTCAAAATAGAGATGCTTCCCATGTTATTTAAATGGAGTTACTTTTCCTCCCTGAGGAGTTTTTCTGTTTTTTAGTACCGAGAGCGAAAAAGTGACACTTTAGTATTATGTTTCAGGTAGTAAAGTAAGTAGGTGGAGGAAAAGAATTTTCTATTCTCAGTATACAGAATACCGGCATTGCAATTGGAATTCTCATTCCCAACCATTTATAGGATGAATTTGAGAGACAGGGTCAAACAAGTCTTCAAAAGTGAGTTTGACAAAGACAACACGAAAGGTGATTCAAGTGAGAGAAGAGGACGGATGTCATCTAATAATGTGAAATATGTCTTCTATGTTTGATTTTGAAGCATCTAAATTTAAAAATCTACGTTGTGAAAATAATTAATGACTGAAAATTTTGTGAAGTGAACAACTACAAGACTTGACCTATTTCGGACTATATGATTGTAACTTTTTCTTAATTTTGGAGAGGAATAGCACAAGGTTACCTTATTTTTCTCTCCCAAACATTTTATTCATTTATTTATTTATTAGGTTAGCACAAACAAGACAATGATCGGAAAAGAAAAAAACAGGCTATTGCCCAAAACCTTTTCAATCTCCTAATTTAGTTCCAAATTGTCCAAATATAATACATAGCTTATGTCCATTCCAATTTTGTACACCAAATCACAATCTGAGAATATAGATTACAATAGAACAAACAATTTTAAATTTGGATAAAATTGATAGTAAAACTTCCGTGAAAACATGAAACAAACTTTAAATTTTGATTATGTACTAATTGTATGAATCAATCTATATATAAAAGCGAAATGGCACTCACTGACTGACTGACTGACTGACTCACTCACTCACTCACTCTCTCACTCGCAGAACTAAAAATCTACCGGACCAAAAACGATCAAATTTGGTAGGTATGTTCAGTTGGCCCTTTGGAGGCGCACTAAGCACGGATTTGGAAAAAATTTCAAAGATACGCCCTAAATCTGCGTTTTTCCAACGTTTTTTAGCGTTTTCTCAGCTTTATCGAGAAAAAATGAACAGAAAATGTTCAAATTTAGTACAGAAGCTCAGCTAGGATATAACAATGTTGTGTTAGAAGGAATTTGCAATAACGTCAAATATACGCCCAAAATTAGCGTTTTTTGCGTTTTCTCAGTTCTTTCATCAAGTAATAGACAGAAAATGTTCAAATTTTTTTTAGCTAGGCTCTAAAAATTTTGTGATGAAGTGACTAGTATTTCATCAAAGATACGACCATAATCTCTATATTTCATATTTGATCTCATATTTCAGACGTGGGTCCAGGGGTTGGAACCCCTGACTAGACGGATATGGCGAGCAAAGCGAGCCTGACGGCTAGTAAAGAATATAATTCAAAGTCACAGTATAAATAATTATCTCCCATCATTGGGAACTATCCTTGATCAGTCATTATGAATCAAATATCTAAACCATAAAGTGATTCGAGCTTATCCGATGATCACTTGAGTAATAATTCTAAGCTGAAGGGATAGTGTAATCGATAGTAATAAATCCAGCAAATTCTCTAACAAGAGTAATCCAGATCTGTTATCGATTGTGAGCGACTCTCTCAGAATCAATCGAGCAATGAGTCAACAGATTCCAGATGAAAAATGGCGACATTTACGATTTGACGCGGAAGCTGTGACATAAGATCGCGCTAAGAAGCCTCACAAGTCACAACATAGCAGATAGAACTTCACATAACGTGATTGATAGCATGATAAGCAGACATTGGAGGGCATTGGAGAGGGACTGACTGCTAGTAAAGATGAATGAGGGTGATGAGAGAAAGATAGAAGTACGATTGAGTTAGTGAGTAAGAAAGAGAATGATAGGACGAAGGGAAGTAATGGGTAGAGAATGAGAAGGAAGAAAAGGAGGAGAAATAGAGAAGAGGAAACAAGAGAAAGAACTAGAAGAACGAGGGCAGTCACAATATTAACATGAGATATTCAAGGGAAATATCTAAGGGATACAACTAAATAGAGACGTAAACTAAGATGATAATAGAGAAGAATATTAGAGGATGAGCAAGAGTGACGAGTTAGGCTAGGCGCACACCAGTTAGTCAAGACAAGACAAGACATGATCAGACACGTTTAGTCACAATACTTCACATAGTTGCTCATGAAGACATGACTAATTGCAATGAAGTGTGAGTTGCGTCATAAGCAACAATGTGAAGTATTGTGACTAAACGTGTCTGATCATGTCTTGTCTTGTCTTGACTAACAAGTGTGCGCCTAGTCTTAGTGGGAGAAGGAGAGATAGGGGAAAGGTAGATTTGTTGACAAAATATTGAGGAGAGGATAAAAGAAAAAAGTTGGAGAAAATGAAAGCGATGAGTGAAAGAAAAAATGAATAAATATAGGATGAACAAGAAGAAAATGACAGGAGCAAGAGACAAACGAATAACCACTTAACCAGAATGATGTAGAAGATTTGGAATGGAAATGCATGAAGATGAAGAAAGATAGAGAGGGAGAAACACGAGCATAAGAAGATGTGAGAGATTGTGAAATGAAAAAAGAAAAAGGGAATTATAAGCTTGAATAACAAAACAAAGAGGAGAAATATGGAAGGAAGTAGCCTAGCCATACAAGGGTTGGTAACAGAGGGAGGTAGAAAGGATTAATATTAATTAAATAATAATATTCATCAAGACTTTGAATAATAACAAAAGATGGAAGAATAATTAGAAATTGCAGTTGAGCAACTGCTGGAATATCGATTTGAATATCCAATGAAAGCTATTTGTATAGCTTTCATTGAATATTGGAAATAATTATTATATCAAATGAGTTTCTCATATTTGTTATCAACTGGTTCCTCAGTTCAGCTCACTCCGTCCGCTATTGGCCTACTCCTTCCACTGTTAAAAGTAGGCGGGGCGTGGCTTAGTTGTCAGCCAATCATGTGTCTCCATGAAAGAGAGCAGCCATTTCGTGAAAGCTCAGGCTGTGGTAAGTCGGCCATTTCATAGATTCATATTCAAAATTGTCATTATTCCAATTGTATTAAAATTCGACTTCTTTGCATCATAATAATCTTATCTATAAAACCATGCATAAAGGATAAGCATAAGCATCCTATATAGCATGTCTCTGGTAAAACGTATTTTCAAATTACTGTCATGACTCGGTTCAATAAATTATTTAAGTTATAAAATTGGTACATATCTTTCGAAAATTGACTTCCAAATGAGAAGCCAGACTACAGAGGGAAATATAAGTGAAAATACATTTTCATTTTTGTCACATCCACATTATTATTAGACATGTACACAGGACAAGCGATTAGGGATTAGAGATTAAGCTCACGGGATCAGATGAGTTCAAGAAAAAGTGGATAAGTGGAGAATAAGAAGAGAGAAGAGAGTAGAATGAAGAAGAAGAAGAAGAAGAAGCATGATGAAGAGGAAATAAGTTGTGGAACGATAGCGTGGCGTCTTTTCAATCGACGCCCCAGACTTGAAGAGCGTCGCGCCGCGTTTTGTGATAGTGAAGTATTTACAGGAAAAGATGCATCAGAGGAGAATCGTTGTCATGACACATCGCAGCGGGAGGGAGTGAGCGAGGGGTACCGTGGGGGAGTAAGAGGGGCACCGTAAGTCCCCGTAAGGGAGTGAGAGGAAAAATTGTGTTGGGGTTGTCTGCCTGAGTAAAGATCGACACTTCAAAGATGGGTTTCAGTTTTGAACAGATCTGATCAGAAATAATCTTATCTAATGCAGTTCCAATGTGTCTTCGGCAAAGTTTAGCTATAGTCTATCAACTCTACCTACATCTACGATAAATGTGATTGACTTTCCTATTAGTCCGATGAATAAAGATCTAAGACTTTTCTATTATATTATTTTTAATTACTGGTTGCACGGATATGCAATATAGATGAAGATGAAGAAGCAGTGATAGAATATATTTGACCAAGTCTGCTTGTGCAAATGTACAATAGTGAAACAAATAGTAGATAAAGAAATATCTAACAATACATAGTCCACAAACATTATACATAGAACAACACAATATGTCTGACCCGGGCACCCCTAAATTAGCTGCAACTGCATTTCAAATAAACACTCAAACAACGATCGGCTACTTTTGAAGCGCTTTCAATTAGATCCGAATCGAACACAGGCTGATCGTTTGTCATCAGAGAGGACAAACTTTCAAACCGCAAACCAATGCAGTCGACGCGGCAAACATTCGCGTTTATTTGAACGCGGTCTATGTTGACGATTCGCTTTGAAGTTGAGTGTGTTCCCAACCACTGCATACACACAAAAAAGACACAAGTAGCTCTAATTTGTCGTTCGAATGTTGTACTTTTTGGGGGCTGTTGATGGGTTGAATGTATTTTTGGGACATGTTGAAGGGTTGAATGTATTTTTTGGGGCTTGTTTGATGTGTGTGAGAGTGGAACGACGACAAGTGTTTGATGTGTGTGGAAAATTGATCGATGTATTTTTTGGTGCCTGTTTGATGTGTGCCAAAGTGGGACAATGACAAATTGTGCTGACAACATGCATTTGTGCAACGCCACTACAAACACAAGTGGACATCACTTGTGGAATCAAGTGGATGTGTCATCAAACTCTGTTAAGTTGGTACATTTCTGATGATTTTTGTGTTGACATGATTAAAGCTGATGAGGAGATACATGGTGGCATTATATCATCAAATTATACATTCTACCTCTACTCTAATCTCTACCTGTGAAAAGAGCCATAAAGGCTCTATACAATTATTGTAGTGTATAAAGCTTTAATATAATAAGTTTAATTATATTTGAATATTAACTATTCTATTGTATAACTTTCACTAATCTTTATATAACTTGTCTTAGTTCTATAAAACGAATATGAAATGTCACATAGTCAGGCTATACACTACCCAAGCTATGCTTGATCATTTAGTGCCTTAATGATTCAATAAATTGTATTCTATTTCTATTCTACCTCTACATTTATTTCATAACTCATATACAAATAAAACGCTATATCGATAATGCATTCTGATAGCTATTCTCACTCTGAGTATAGTTGTGAAGGTGATATTGTGATAATTATCCAAAGATTTATTTAAAAATTGAGATACCGTGTTCGGTTGTTACAACATTGTCAATATAATAGATTATGGTGTGTTTCACACATTACAGTTTTATGGAATACAATACTGTACTTCTCGACTACAGATAAAACAAAATAATAACATTTTTGCATACATTTATTGTTCAAAGCAATACAATATGATTCTGTTACTCATGTGAATATTGTAAGAGTACTTAGATCACATGATAGATACATATATCTAACAATGATAGAAAGAAGGCTGAGGCTAGGCACACATTAGTTAGTCAAGACAAGAAACATTTAGTCACAATACTTCACATAGTTGCTTATGAAGACATGCTCAATTGCAATGACTAATCGGTTTGCGTTGCTTCATAAGCAACTATGTGAAGTATTGTGACTAAACGTGACTATTCTTGTCTTGACTAACTGGTGTGTGCCCATCCTAAGCCTGTACCATTTCTCTCCCAACTTTTGATAGGTTAATGTTGAATTATTGTAGGATTACTAGTTTCAGAAGCAGGCTCTTTTACCATACAGCACTCACAGTTATTCCGATAAAATTTGTTGGTATCATTTTCATTCTATTCTACAGTATCAAATTGAATAAATGCTGTGGTATCCACAACTAACCTTATGTTAGAAGATTTTATCACTTACTCTCGTGAATAAAACGATTTATCTTCAATTTTTATCCATTTCATAGTAATATTCAACTAAAGCTGAACCGTTCACATCATTCAAACTGATCCGAGTTGACATTTAACACACAAATCATACTTGTCCGCTAAAAATGTCAACAACACTGGCTGAATAAATTGTCGCATTTTTCCGGATGAAGCACAGAGTTGGAAGAAAAACAAGGAACTGTAGAGAGACGAAGAGGGAGGATGAGTGACATGTTGTCAAACTCCCCCCTTCCCACCATAGGGACCCCCTACAGTTGGCGTGAATTTCAACACGCTTCAACAACCTGGTGACAAAATTCTTTCTCTCACACCTCTCACTCATACTCTGTCATTCTCTCTCATCCACACACACTCACACTCACTCTCTCACACTTTCTTTCTTTAAGTCGCTCTCTCTCTCTTTCTCAATCACACTCTCTCAATTCTCTCAATTCTCTCAACTCTCTTAATTTCTCCAACTCAGAGAAATTGAGAGAGTGGGAGAGAGTAAGAGATACCCAATCACTCACCATTACTCTCTCTCTCTTCCTCACTCTTTCGCTCTCACTCACACTCAGTTACTCTCTCTCTCTCGTGTAAAAGTGTTGCCCATGTCACAGTTTCCGATCCCATGATAATACACGGCTGGATGTTTTTGTGCGTTACAATCAGATTAATTTTGACGCTTGAACCAACTGTTTATGTATCTGTCAATAGAATTTTTCCGGTCTGCTCACGCTTTTTCGACAGCAGTCTGTTGTTTCATCAATATCATATTCTGATTTTCCAAATAGCTTTACTATAATCATAAATTGGACTCAAATTCAAAACATTAACCTACTTTTTGTACTTGTGTATAAATCAAAATTCAGGGAAGGAAAAGTTTTGGGCTGTGCCTGTTGGTCCTTTCCCATACATTTAAACTAATTTTTATTGTAAATCTTCAACTGTCAGGTTGTTATAATGCAGTTCACGGTGCTCATTCCCCACACCCAGACTTGTTGTCTTTGTGGGGAATATTCACTATTTATATAATGTTTCTGCTGCTGTATTTTTTGTGAATAAAGATCATTTGAATTTGAATTTGAATTGTTGTTTGTATCTCGGCCTCTGCGCTCAGGTTTTCTTAATTTTCTTAAACCTTGCAGGGACCCTTCTTATACATTATATAATTACTTATTATACTACCCACTGTATATCTAACTATTATGTTACGTATTTTATACTTCAAGTTCCAAACTTTGTAACTATCATCAAGGATAAATAGATTTGAATTTTGAATCTAAATAATATATAAAAGCTTATAACAATAGCTGATTTTTTGAAGTAATTTATTGAAATTCCTGTATTGATTTATTGTCTATTACGATAAGAAACGATGGTACCGTAAGGATTTTAATAGCTCCATAAAAGATTTCTTTCTTTCAGACTCTCAAACAACCAAAAGTCAATATTGTTATCAGTTACAGTGAAATTCACTTTCAACTGTCATAATATTGTTGGATAGGAAGCATTGATATTATGTGTAAAGGAATGCTGCCAGTTCAAAGTCAACATTATCAGAATTATTTTACTTTTTGGTGATGAAAAACTTGTCACAGAAAACGATGAAAGAGATGTATTATAATATTGACTGTAGAGATACGAATATTAGGAAGGATATAGTGGAGGTTTTTAATAATAATTATATTCCGAGTTTCTCTGTTGAGTAATCTCTGGAACTCGAAGACCTTCGATAAAAGATAACCTAGTTCATGACACTTTGAGAGTTGAAATCAATAAAAATTGTTGACACTTTTTACGATTCTGTTGACAAAGAACAAAATACAAATAACGAGTTGAAACTGAGATAACTCCTCAAATAGATCCATATTATTTCCCATTTTGATACAGAAACATGAAAGAAACCAGTAAATTTTCAATTCAATCATATCAGGAAGATTTTACTGCAGTAGATGGATAAGCACTTATTGTTCAGATTGGAAATTCATCTATAAAATGAACGGGTGAGGAAACTGTTACATTATTCTTAAACTATAGTCTATGAGGCTATCACTAAATATCTGAAGCCAACGTAATTTAATTGAATTTCCACTGATACCACAAGAGCATGATGAATTCAATCACTGAAATTTTTCAGCTTGCTGAAAAAGCCAATCAACTAATTATAGCCAATGATTGTTAATAAGAGGAATTATAAAATAGATACGTATGACTACTCAAATTACAATTTTGATGATCAGCTCAATTTAAGTCAATACGATATCTCAATCTTCATCTTCAGCTACCCCAATCTTTTGTTAAATCATTTTTAAACGCCCCTAACTTCATTTTAACTTTGAAAATTCCAGCGTTCCAACGTTGATAACTTGTTCTCTAACGTTTTGAGAAATTTATTGTTGCTGAACTTCTGTGGAATGTATAATTCTATCCTTGAATGTATAATTAAATCCTTCTTGAAAAATGAATTGAGAATACATAACTTGAGAAATTTGAAGGGAGTTTTGACACAATGAGAATTCAACCACCAGTCTTGTTTTACCTTGTGTTTTACTTATTTGATAGTTAAATTTATTGCTCTCCTGCTTCTTCGATCCTTCAATCATCAACATTACTTACCAGTTTCTTCTGATCTTCATTACAATGATTAGGCTACACTTTGACATTTGACCTCACCTTGTCTAGAGTGAAAACCACCTTTGCTGTGACGTCTCACTGAGCTGATAATTGTGGGAGTGGCTTGTCTAGCTCTAGACCAAAGGCAGACGTTCACTATCTACCAACCATATAGCTCGCTCATTTCTATCATAGTCTGCTGCTCTGAACTTCAGTTCTCGTTTAGCAAAGTGTTGACAATGGTATAACAACCTAAATCATAAGCTGATTATTCCAATAATTTGTAGTTGTGATAAAATCGAATCTTTTGATTCAATATTCAAATATTATTGATTTTGAGTGTATAACATGAAACATAAAAAGCCAAGTAGCCTTTCCAATATATATTTTTATTCTTCACAATATATTTCGGCGTAGCCGTTTGCAAGTGGAAAATGTACTTTGATTTTCAATTCGTATGTAAATTTAATAAAAGCAGCCCTAAACAAGAAAGTAGTCAATGAGTAGACCTACGCTTCTATGTGAAACAAATGTTTCTATATGAAACTAATCCAATACTGGTAACTCTACTGAACTCGAACTAGTTTTTAATCACAACCAACGCTTATTTAATTATTGAAAAAATTGAGTTTATTGTTAATTCCATGATGTTTATACTCTGTACAAATTAACTTCTGACTTGGGAGGGGCATGCGCAGTGGAGAAGGCAGACAGAGGTAGGGATACAACGGCCGTTCTAACCAGCCAGCATTCCTCAATATTTTTCTCGTGATTATTCAAGCGCTCATGTTGAACTTACGGAGTTTCCTGTCTGGAATCCTTCAGTCGACTGACTCTAATCGACAAATTGGCAACTGCGCTTCTACTCTCTTCATCACTGTAATTAGCTGATCTCCCTCCATTTCTCTGCGCCGCAGATTCCTCCAAGTCTGAAGTTAATTTGCAGAGTATAGTATTTCAATTACTGTATATTGAAATAAATTACAAGTTGAAACCAACACATCATTAGCTATCTTTTAATAACAAACTATAGTTCTGTAATTAGACTACAATGAGATAAATAAGATGAACTGTCTAAACTATTACAAGGAAGTACTTGTATATTAGTGCCGGTTGCACAAAATCCAGTTAAATTTTAACCGTGATTTATTTCACCAGAGCCAATCAGAGAAGGCTCTATTGGAAAGCCGGCTTCTCTGATTGGTTCTGGTGAAATCAATCACGGTTGAAATTTAACTGTCTTCTGTCCAACTGGGCTCAAGTGTCAATATTATTGTATCAAGATGAAGTGACTTGTGTCAATGCAATTCTGTTTGTTACAATAGAACATTCTTGATTATTGATTCAAGAAGTCCCAGAAGCCTTTTGGTAGAGAGTTAGTAGTAAGGATATTTTAAATATTCTTTCCGAAGAATGGACATTGATATGTCCAAAGCTCCGCCAATTTATGTGGATGGATAACAATATTATCTATAGTTATTCCATATTGTTTTTTTTTATATCATATACAGCTCAATAATTATTTTTTTAGTCTATATTATGTAAATTCATCTATCATTTTGCTGTATCGTAAGCTATTATTATAAAAGTGTATAAGCCAGTATACAGAGTGGGTGAAAAGTCCGAGAACGGCTTAATATCTCATACAGAAAGGTAATTTGACGGTGGGTGTGATTGGGGTTCCTACTCAAATTGAAAATACTACTTTACTATGACTTTAAAAATCTGATACGCCATCTTGGATCTGCCAAATTGAAGGCAACTTTATTTTTTTAAATAGGAAGGTGGTCATGCGATACTTGATTTCGATACGAAATTTCAAGGAAAAATGAATGGCGAAAACCGCAAATCGATATCGCAAACCGTTCAGAAGATATTCACATTATCAATCAGTACCATGCAAATCAGAAATGAAATACATGAGTGGTATTTTTTTTAACATCTTTATTGCCCATAAAAACAAATACAAAATAAAAAACTTACAAAAGAAATATTCTAGATTATAATATTATGCTATTTTACAAATAAATTAAAATTACATGGCACCACCCAGCAAGGGCAAAACCCTGACCGCTGAATAATTATATGATTGAGTAATAATATGAATATCTTCTAAACGGTTTGCGATATCGATTTGCGGTTTTCGCCATTCATTTTTTCTTGAAATTCCGTATCGGAATCATTTATCACATGACCACCTTCCTATTTATGAAAATAAAGTTGCATTGAAAATTGCGGATCCAAGATGGCGGACCAGATTTTTAAAGTCATAGTAAAGTAGTATTTTCAATTCGAGTAACATCCCCAATCACACTCACCTTGGAATCACTTCTTTTTATGAGATACTAAGCCGTTCTCAGACTTTTTTCTCTCTTTTCTGCTTTGAAAAATATCGATTAATAATGTGAATATTCCCGAAACGGTTTGAGATATCGATATGCGGTTTCCGCCATTCATTTTTTTCTTGAAATTCCCTATCGAAATCATGTATCGCATGACCACCTTCCTATTTATAAAAATTAAGTTACATTCAAAATGCCGGATCCAAGATGGCGGACCAGATTTTTTATGTCATTGTAAAGTGTTTTTTTTCAATGTGTTTTTTTTGGATCCCCAATCACACCAACCGTCAAATTACCTTTGTGTATGTGATATTAAGCCGTTCTCGGACTTTTCACCCACTCTGTATATTGTAATCTACATAAATAAAGTACTCAATCAATCAAGCCCAGATCTCGTGTAATGCTTACGACATAACGACCAAACCTATAAAATAGACGAGAATTCCAAACAAGTCTCTAAAAAGAGAAAACCATGAATGAGACTTCAAAAAAAGGGTCTTAAAATATCAAACTAATAATAAAAAAAAAAAACACCAATCGTTGCAAATGTGCAGAACAAATCGACAGTTAGTGTCGAGCCTTTCAATCAATCAATCAATCAAGCCCAGATCTCTTGTAATGCTTATGACATAACGACCAAACCTATAACATAGACGAGAATATTCCAAACAAGCTCCTGAAAAGAGAAAACCATGAATGAGACTTTAAAAAAGAGTCTTAAAATATCGAACAAATAATTTTAAAAAACCACCAATCGTTACAAGTGTGCAGAACAAATCGACAGTTAGTGTCGAGCCTATTGAATGCCCAATAAAAAGTCGGTCCCCACAATGGAGAGAGGCTGTTTCACATTGATATTGTGGCAAACGGAAGCCCGAAATAGAAACATAAGAGGGGAACTGAGAGCAGAGAAACGCGGCATCTCTCTGTGAAACGAGAAAGTCGTGAAATAAAGCTGTCAGTGGTGACACAGGGGTGGATAGAGACGCCTGCATTAATTATGCCAGATATAAATAAGAAAAAATGCTCAAAAAAAAAAAAAACTAAAACTACAACATCAATCACACAAAATATTAGATAAATTACAATATTACATACAATAGTTAGATACAAAAAAAATTCTTTTAATGTGTCCTCTACTTGTTCAGTTTTTTCTGTGTGGAAATTGACCTACTCCACTATGGCGTACCATGTTCTAGAGTAGGTTTTGTTAGTTTTTTGAGCGTACAATGAGCGTATTATTAATTAGTTAGTGTTTAGTAAGTCATTGGGTGGTTAGTTGTTGTTTGAAATAATGTTTTCTATGTTCTGTCTTCCTTTGCTCATCAACCAATTGTGTATCATTTTTTTGAACTTTCTAGGATGATTAATCTGTTTAAAGTTTGCAGGAAGTAGATTATATTATAATTTTGGTGCTAAATGATTGAAATGTCTCTGGTATAGTGCCTTCCTTGCAACACTGGTGATGAGAAGACAATACAGCAAAGTTATAGATAAATTTACATAATATAGACTAAGAGATAATTATTGAACTGCATATGATATGAGAAAAGCAATTTGAAATAATTAAAGATAATATTGTTATGCATCTACATAAATAGGCGGAGCTTTGCACATATCACTTGGGAAGTGAAGGCGAAGGATATCCATTAAATCCATATAAAAATAGTAATATGAACTTCATTTTATCTAAATTTTTGGAGAGAAATAGAACTGGCTCAGTCTAGTTTCTCCTCCAATAATTATAAATTATTATAGTGTTTTGTACACAATAAATATGAATGATTATCGGAGAAGATTAAGAAGAGGCTGCGCAAAATTCTGAAAAAAACTCTTTACTGATGATAATTTCTCAAGTTTTTCCATTTGTATACTATCAAGCTATCAAAATAACAGAGTTTTCTCATGGAATTTCTTTCCAATCATTACTTCCTGAAATATAAGCGTCCAAAAATTGAATTCTTGGGATAGATCATAGTCGGTACGAGAAAAATCATGAAATTTTGAAGATAACTTCTGAATTATCTCGTTGAAGTTCTTCTTTTTCCGTCATGATACTGTTCTATCTAAGATTATTGTAAAACATGTCAGTGTTGTGTTGTGGATAAAACAAAAATTTCCTGAAGTCAAAAACTGTCATTATAACGTGGACCTCACTATAGAACGCCGTGCATAGTTATGCCTTTCCAGTTCTTGGATTGACTCGAGGAGGCCTACGTATTTCATCACACCTCAAACAAACACTCACACCTTAAGGCCCTCACACACTCCCTCAGATTGGTTAGATCCACATCAAACTGACAGAATTATCACAAGTAACGTCAAAACCTCCATTCAATCAATTCTGTCAGTTTGAAGTGTTTCTCACTTACACCTGTCACAATTTAATTAATTTATTTATTTTTTATGGAGACAACAGGTTACCCCTAATGTGTCTCCTTTAATGTCAGCTTTCCCCATAAACAGCATAAATACTTCCCATACAACCAATTCTGCCAGTTTAAGTGAATTCGACTCTAGTTATAAGGCCGGTATCACACTATCGCTATGTTTTGTGCAGATCTTTGTCGTATAACAGAAGACACGGCACTGAATTGGATAAGCGTTAATTAAGCCCGGGCTTAATTGGAAGCCGTTTAGAGCTATGCTCTCCATTGTCTGTCTCTGTCTATATTCTTGTGCAGATCTCGCCCCGTCTGTCCGTGTTCAGTCTCTGTCTGCCCATAGTCTGTCTCTTTCTTTCTATAGTCTGTGTGTCTGTGTATAATCTGGCTCTGTCTGTCCATGCTCTGTCTCTGTCTGCCCATAGTCTGTCTCTTTCTTTAGTCTGTATGTGTATAATCTGGCTCTGTCTGTCCATGCTCTGTCTCTGTCTGCCCATAGTCTGTCTCTTTCTTTAGTCTGTATGTGTATATCTGGCTCTGTCTGTCCATGCTCTGTCTCTGTCTGCCCTAGTCTGTCTCTTTCTTTAGTCTGTATGTGTATATCTGGCTCTGTCTGTCATGCTCTGTCTCTGTCTGCCATAGTCTGTCTCTTCTTTAGTCTGTATGGTATAATCTGGCTCTGTCTGTCCATGCTCTGTCTCTGTCTGCCATAGTCTGTCTCTTCTTTAGTCTGTATGTGTATAATCTGGCTCTGTCTGTCCATGCTCTGTCTCTGTCTGCCCATAGTCTGTCTCTTTCTTAGTCTGTATGTGTATATCTGGCTCTGTCTGTCCATGCTCTCTCTCTGTCTGCCCATAGTCTGTCTCTTTCTTTAGTCTGTATGTGTATAATCTGGCTCTGTCTGTCCATGCTCTGTCTCTGTCTGCCCATAGTCTGTCTCTTTCTTTAGTCTGTATGTGTTTTATCTGGCTCTGTCTGTCCATGCTCTGTCTCTGTCTGCCCATAGTCTGTCTTTTTCTTTTTATAGTCTGTGTATGTGTTTTATCTGGCTCTGTCTGTCCATGCTCTGTCTCTGTCTGCCATAGTCTGTCTCTTTCTTTAGTCTGTATGTGTATAATCTGTCTCTGTCTGTCCATGCTCTGTCTCTGTCTGCCCATAGTCTGTCTCTTTCTTAGTCTGTATGTGTATAATCTGGCTCTGTCTGTAGTCTGTATGTGATAATCTGGCTCTGTCTGTCATGCTCTGTCTCTGTCTGCCCATAGTCTGTCTCTTTCTTTAGTCTGTATGGTATAATCTGGCTCTGTCTGTCCATGCTCTGTCTCTGTTGCCCATAGTCTGTCTCTTTCTTTTTATAGTCTGTATGTGTATAATCTGGCTCTGTCTGTCCATGCTCTGTCTCTGTCTGCCCATAGTCTGTCTCTTTCTTTGTCTGTATGTGTATAATCTGGCTCTGTCTGTCCATGCTCTGTCTCTGTCTGCCCATAGTCTGTCTCTTTCTTTGTCTGTATGTGTATAATCTGGCTCTGTCTGTCCATGCTCTGTCTCTGTCTGCCCATAGTCTGTCTCTTTCTTTAGTCTGTATGTGTATAATCTGGCTCTGTCTGTCCATGCTCTGTCTCTGTCTGCCCATAGTCTGTCTCTTTCTTTGTCTGTATGTGTATAATCTGGCTCTGTCTGTCCATGCTCTGTCTCTGTCTGCCCATAGTCTGTCTCTTTCTTTAGTCTGTATGTGTTAATCTGGCTCTGTCTGTCCATGCTCTGTCTCTGTCTGCCCATAGTCTGTCTCTTTCTTTAGTCTGTATGTGTATAATCTGGCTCTGTCTCTGTCTGCCCATAGTCTGTCTCTTTCTTTAGTCTGTATGTGTTAATCTGGCTCTGTCTCTGTCTGCCATAGTCTGTCTCTTTCTTAGTCTGTATGTGTATAATCTGGCTCTGTCTGTCCATGCTCTGTCTCTGTCTGCCCATAGTCTGTCTTTTTCTTTTTATAGTCTGTGTATGTGTTTTATCTGGCTCTGTCTGTCCATGCTCTGTCTCTGTCTGCCCATAGTCTGTCTCTTTCTTTTTATAGTCTGTATGTGTATAATCTGGCTCTGTCTGTCCATGCTCTGTCTCTGTCTGCCCATAGTCTGTCTCTTTCTTTTTATAGTCTGTATGTGTATAATCTGGCTCTGTCTGTCCATGCTCTGTCTCTGTCTGCCCATAGTCTGTCTCTTTCTTTAGTCTGTATGTGTTTCATCTGGCTCTGTCTGTCCATGCTCTGTATGCTCATAGTCTGTCTCTTTCTTTTTATAGTCTGTGTATGTGTTTTATCTGGCTCTGTCTGTCCATGCTCTGTCTCTGTCTGCCCATAGTCTGTCTTTTTCTTTTTATAGTCTGTGTATGTGTTTTATCTGGCTCTGTCTGTCCATGCTCTGTCTCTGTCTGCCCATAGTCTGTCTCTTTCTTTAGTCTGTATGTGTATAATCTGGCTCTGTCTGTCCATGCTCTGTCTCTGTCTGCCCATAGTCTGTCTCTTTCTTTAGTCTGTATGTGTATAATCTGGCTCTGTCTGTCCATGCTCTGTCTCTGTCTGCCATAGTCTGTCTCTTTCTTTAGTCTGTATGTGTTTTATCTGGCTCTGTCTGTCCATGCTCTGTCTCTGTCTGCCCATAGTCTGTCTCTTTCTTTTTATAGTCTGTGTATGTGTTTTATCTGGCTCTGTCTGTCCATGCTCTGTCTCTGTCTGCCCATAGTCTGTCTCTTTCTTTAGTCTGTATGTGTATAATCTGGCTCTGTCTGTCCATGCTCTGTCTCTGTCTGCCCATAGTCTGTCTCTTTCTTTAGTCTGTATGTGTATAATCTGGCTCTGTCTGTCCATGCTCTGTCTCTGTCTGCCCATAGTCTGTCTTTTTCTTTTTATAGTCTGTGTATGTGTTTTATCTGGCTCTGTCTGTCCATGCTCTGTCTCTGTCTGCCCATAGTCTGTCTTTTTCTTTTTATAGTCTGTGTATGTGTTTTATCTGGCTCTGTCTGTCCATGCTCTGTCTCTGTCTGCCCATAGTCTGTCTCTTCAACCGTTACAGATAGTCTACGAAGCATATAAAGGCTTTAGCAAGTTTACTAGACAAGAAATCAATGTGTGCTTCCCATGATAGACAAGAATCAACCATAACACCAAGAAACTTGATAGGCGTCGTGTCCTTCTCCTTTCTAAAATTAAAAATTATATCCGAGGTTTATCATTATTAAGAGACAGATTATTAGCTGCACACCAGTCCTTTAGAATACAATAACTGTGATTCCGTTCTCTTTCAAGATCATCTTGGATGGACAATTTATTTTCAAACCTAAGTCATCAGCAAATAGGTAACCGTCCAGACAGTTCCTATCAATATTAATTGGTAAATCATTTATATAAATATTGAAGAGAATGGGGCCCAATATAGAGCCCTGAGGAACGCCAAACTCCAATAATCTGCCATTTGACAGAACCCCATCTTTAAAGACAAACTGATTCCTGTCACTCAAATATGATAATATAAGTTTGACTGCACCTGGTGTAAAGCCATAGAAATTAGTTTATCCACCAAAATATCGTGTTGAATAGTGTCAAACGCTCTTGAAAAATCGTATGACCTTAGACCTACAGAATCACCTGCCTCCATGTTGCTAATAACCCCACTTACAACATTAACAATAGGATCATTTGTGCTTCTACCCGCCCTGAAACCAAATTGCTTATGAGAAAATAAATTGTTGGTCTCAAAGAAATATGACATCTGTTCATGAATCAACGTCTCAAACACTTTAGAGAAAACAGGTACTATTGCAATTGGCCTGAAATTACTTTTCTCCTTTCTGGAACCCTTCTTATGTATGGGCAAAACTTTTACATTTTTCAACTTTTCAGGATAGATACAACCAGCAATAATGCATTCATTAAATAAAAAAGCCAGAACCTCACTTATTTTATCAGCAGCTATCTTCAAAATTGAAGCATTTAGACCATAAATATCCATACACTTACTGTTGCTTAGATTTAAAATTGTATGAAAAACTTTTTCAACAGTTACTGGCTTGAAAGAAAAAATTACTCCTGGTTTTTCCAACTTACTGTAATAATAAGCTGTACTTTCAATACTGACAGGAATATTATTGCTTAGCTGCGTAATATAATCTACAAAGAAATTATTAAAGTCTTCCGAGCTTACATCATCAACTGAAGATCTATTACTACATTTCTTATTTGTTAGACTATTTACAATTCTCCATAAAGCCTTACTTTTATTAACAGAGCTACTTATAATTTTATTGTGATAGGAAATTCTTGTCTTTTTTATTTCAATCCTATATGACTTTTTTGTTTCTTTATAGCAGGAGAGTAACTCAGGTGTTTTTAAGGATGATATGTGTATAATCTGGCTCTGTCTGTCCATGCTCTGTCTCTGTCTGCCCATAGTCTGTCTCTTTCTTTAGTCTGTATGTGTATAATCTGGCTCTGTCTGTCCATGCTCTGTCTCTGTCTGCCCATAGTCTGTCTCTTTCTATAGTCTGTTTGTATGTGTATAATCTGGTTCTATCTGTCCGTGTTCTGTCTCTGTTCGTCCATAGTCTGCCTCTGTCTTTCTATAAACTGTGTGTCATTGTATAATCTGGCTCTGTCTGTCCGTCTTCTGTCTCTGTCTTTCTATAGTCTGTGTGTCTGTGTATAATCTGACTCTGTCCGTATTTGTCTCTGTCTGTCATAAGTCTGTGCATGGTATGTCTTTATCTGCCTATATTCTGTATTATTATGATGATAATGATGAGATGTTCAGTGGATTGTGAGTCTGTCGTTGTGTGAGTGTGTGTGTGTGTGTTGAGTGATAGTGTTGTTCTGCTTGTGTAAGTATGTGTGTGTGTGTATGTGTATGTTGTACTGTCTTTCGTGTCTCAGTAGTGGCGGTATTCTACCTCTGTTGAAATGAGTTGACAAATGATGGCTGATATACAATGTATATACATAATAGCATATAAACATATATGAATATTATCATTATTGTGCTGGATTGACTGGAGTCAGTCAGGTGAAAACAGATAGACTTCATTAATGACTGAGCTGGTTTGCGCGCAATGACAAAGGGTTTAGTTGAGAAGGGGGAGGAGGATGAGAAGGAGGAGGTAGAAGAAGAGGAGGAAGAGGAGGGGGAGAAGATGAGCAGGTGTAGAGTGAGGAGGAGGAGGAGAAGAAGCAGGAGAAGGAGGAGGAGGAGAAGAGGGAGGAGGAGAAAGCGAAGAGGGAGGGAGATGAGGAGGATGAGGAAAAAGAGTATGTGAAGGAGGAGTAGAGGAATGAGTATGAGGAGGAGGAACATGGGGATGAGGAGCAGAAGAAGGAGGAGGAGGATGAGGAGACAAAGAAGAACGAAAGTAAGGTAAATAAATGTTAAAAGGCTACAAAAGGAAAATTTGGAAGAGGATTATATTAAATTTAGAACTGTATGGAGGCTGGAATGGCAGGACAATGTAGGAATTTAGTAAGCAGAAATCTATTCTCTTGAGGTAAAATGGTTTGAAATATCATCAAAGGGAACGATAACTTGATCTCAATAAAATTTGAAAATGAATCTAAGATATAAAAGTGTAAGAAATGGAGATAAAAGTATTGGATATTATGAAGAGGGATATTGGAGAAGTGAGAAAATGTAATGAATACGAGATAAATAGTGTGTGAGAAGGAATAAATATTAGACAATGATAATCATAACAAAACACATTTTACGATATAGTTTCATACTCTCATAATTGATTATTATTCTACCGTACTATGAAAGAGAAAAATAGAATACAGTATTGTGGTGAATAAAGGAGTTGACAGGTGTAAACGTTATCTAGAATAGAGATAAAATAATTGCAAGTTGACGAAAAATAGTAGGTGAAGAAAATTGAAGTGAATTGGACAACACTGATTCATTATTCATTCGATTATATCGACAGTGTGATGGTTCGAGAAAAATATTTCCACATTTCATATGAGTTGAAATTAGTAGTTAGATCTCTGTGTAAAATCAACATTCAACTTTTTGGAGCCACCAAACAGAAAAATAACGATCACACTTTGTAATCTGCAACAGAGCGTTATTTGTTAGTCAAGTTTATCACTTCTCCTATTCTGATGCCACTTCAGGGACTGCAAAAAGATTTGAAAAATAGTTTTCCTCAGGCAGAAAAGCGGCAGCAGACAAAAATGGAAGCGTGGCATCAATTGCTCGCCAGTTTTTGCAGCATAATAATTCGCACAGGAAATGGCTTTTCCTGCAAATGAGAATCAGCCAGTTGAGATAATTTTATTTTCAACTCGACGCGCAGAGTTTTCCACACACACTTTTTACACTCCACTTTTCTTTTTCATCATTTTTCCTCTACGCTCTTCCCAGTACTTCTCGATCACACTATCTTCTACTTGCTCTTCTCTATATTATTTTTCTCCTTCTTTTTTTTCTTCTCCTTCTTATTCTTCTCCTCCTCCTCATCTTCTCTCATTCCTTCTTCTTCTCGTCCTCTTCTTCTACTTCTTGCTCCTCCTTTTTCCTTCTTCTCATCCTCCTCATCTTCCCTCTTTCCTTCTTCTCCTATTCCTCTTCTTCTACTTCTTCCTCCTCCTTTTTCCTTCTTCTCCTCCTCCTCATCTTTTCTCTTTCCTTCTTCTTCTATTCCTCTCCTTCTACTTCTTCCTCCTCCTTTTTCCTTCTTCTCCCACTCCTCATCTTCTCTCTTTCCTTCTTCTTCTATTCCTCTTCCTCTACTTCTTCCTCCTCCTTTTTATTCTCCTCCTACTCCTCATCTTCTCTATTTTCTTCTTCTTTTATTCATCTTCTTTCTCTTCTTCTTCCTGTTCTGATGCGTTTGAGCTGTTAAAAGTTTTGACGCGCGGCCTCAACTTGTGATGGCGAACGATGTAATCAAACTTCAAGGCAGTAAAAAGTCTGTTGGCCGGAAAACGCATCCCGAGCTGAGCGGCACCAAGAAAAAGACCTGCCGGAAAAGTTTGAGTGGCACGACACGACGAATGAGCAGCGGCCGCCATTTTGTGTATTACCGTGTGCGTGCGCGTGCTTCAGTGCGTTTATAATCAACAAATAAAATGAGTTGGCGACTGAAAAGCCTGGGTGCCTCACAACTTTCTACTTTGGAATCAATGTTCGAATATTTTGACATATTTGGTGTTGAAAAGCACAATAGATTTCGCTGAAAGTTGAGAGTGTCACTGATATTGGGAAGTTTGATATTTCGTTGTGTCTGATATTGCATTCCCATTTCAGGAATTATGGGAGGAAACCTCCTGCAAATAGTGAACAGCATATAAACTTGTGAACTAAGCATGAAGGCTCGAAACTATGAACACTCTATAGAGAATCAAATATCAACTAGTAGTTCTGTGAACAGTAGACCTCGCGCTCAGTAAGTTACATTGACCTGTTGTTATGTTTTTTTCAAAAATTTATAAATAATTTATCAATCCAAAATGTCTAGAAAAAATCCTAAATAAACAAAGAGCTTTCTGTCCTATCGTACCGTGACGTGTCGTCCCGGAATGTGAGTGTGAGCGCTGTTATCAGGTCTGGCTGCAACCTAACTGTCTACAACGTTGATGGAAAGATACATTTTCAAGATGTTCGATGTTTTTGAACGGCTAGTATTATAGTCAACTGTCTACTAACGTTGATGGAAAGATACATTTACAAGATGCTCGATGTTTTTGAACGGGTAGTATTATAGTGCACTAGACAGCTGATTTATGATGAATAATACCAATGTACCTAGAATACATTCTATTCTAGGTACCTTGAATAATCCTGTAGTCCGATTTTTACTCTAATATTGGCGTATGAAGGAGGCTCCTTTTTCCTTTCATATTATCGTTGAAATTCAAAATTTCCAAAAACCTTGTATAGACGTCGACTCGCCATTTAAAAAGGAACATACCTGTCAAATTTCATGGAAATTTATCAGCGCGTTTCGCCGTGAATGCGCAACATATAAACATTTAAACATTAAGAGAAATGCCAAACCGTCGACTAGAATCTTTGACCTCACTTCGCTCGGACAATTACATAGGTTGCGATGAATAACAGTTACAATTATCGTGAGACAATTAAAATCACTTTGGTTCAGTTTAGTACTAGAGATTCTTGGTTCAAACCCACTCATTACCAAAAAGTTTTCAAACAGGTCACTCCCGTGTTATCGTATGGGCACGTTAAACTGTTGGTCCCGGCTGAATTATGACAGTCGTAAGGCCCATTGACGGCTTAAATTATATATTCAGGAGAGGTGGAAATTCCGTCAGAAACTTCTCACCAATAAAAACCATACGAATATTATTATTATTATTGGAAGGTTAAAGCTTCAATTGACCAGAGCTCTCCATCCTGATATTTGCATAGTAGCCTGCTACCCAACACTATACAGTCTTAGAAGAAGATTGGGCGGGCGAAGCCCGCCTCCCAGCCAGAACGCGAAGCGCAGAGGCTGCTATCCAACCCTTTACAGGGTTTACAGCTATAAAGGGCGATCGGGCGGGCGAAGCCCGCCTCCCAGCCGTAGCGCGAAGCGCGGAGGCTGCTAACTCACCCAACCGGTGGTGCAGAGCGCTAAGCGCGAGTATTATTATTGGATTTATTAGTTTAAAGCTTCAATCGACCTGAGTTCTCCATCCTGATTTTTGCATAGTAGCCTACATAGTAAATAAACTGTATTAGTCAGAAGATGACAATGATGCTAGAGTAGGTCCAATTTCGTGCAAAAATACAAGATCCACTACCCAGTTTCTGAAAAGATAGTTTGGATTCTTGGGCATTTGAAGTAGATTTTATATGAATTCTAGGTTCTAGGTGTATTTAAGTCTATAGGTGCGTGTACAGAAACTATAGAATCATTATAGTAACTGAGAGTGCATATTGGTACAGACTTGAGCACCACTTACACCCGCATTAAACTTTTCATCAGCTGATGCTACACTTATTATGTCTGTCTTTAGACCGGTTACTGAGCTCGACCGACCGTCAATGCGTATGTACCATCCTGATCGTACGCATCGATGAATCAGTTTTACACATTCAGAGCTCAGCATTTACAGATTGTTTAATTGCAGCTTATTATCTTCGTAAACGAAAGAATAAAAGACGTAGATGTCAAGTTCACCCAATGGTCGCCCAAAGAGCATTTCAAAGGGAATTTAGTACCATTATATACATCATTGCTTGGGGTGAAGATAAATTTCTCAACTACCTCAGAATGTCCATCAGAAATTTTGATGAGTTAATTCGAGCTTGTATCACCAATGGAATACTTGCAGTCACTTTAAGCTACGGATCAATAAATGTAGATAATTTAATAATATATGACTTTTTCAATAAAAAATTTAGAAATGATTGAGAAATATATAGAAACCTCTGAATACAATATGACACTATTAATTGAATTCATTCATTATGCTATTCAATTCAATATCAGCTGATTGTCGGGCAGAGTTGTCAGCACATTGGTTATGTTGAGATCAGTTTACTGATCAGTACAGCTCTGAAAGCTTCTATTTGTTTCAATAACGCGTCAGTCGACCGATGGAACGGATGCGCACGAGCTCGACCGATGGTCTTTGTACGCTGTATAAAACGCATCGTCCAGACAGTGCGCATGCGTGCCGTCAGTCCTGCTCTGTATGGATACATGGAATCTCTATGGAAAAGACAAGCGCGACTGACGTACGCACTGACGGTCGGTCGAGCTCTGTAACCGGCCTAACTGTTTCTGTACAAATAGTCTACAGATATAATCAGCTGATGAAAAATGTAATGTACAAGATCGTGGCACTCAAGTCTGTACGCAGTTTTGGTTGATGCAATAAATACGATTGATGCTCAAGTCTGTAAACATTTTCATTTTATGCAATAAGAATGATTGAAAGTTTGTTTTATTTGTTCAATGTTCAAAACTCGATGCAAAACCAACTTAAATGTTAGTTTCTCACAAGGATTTAAAATCATTACCTCAGGTATGAACCATTCAATTACTTGAACATTTGGTTTTCTGATTATTTTACGTGTCAATTGGGTTTTTTGGAAAAATATCACCCGAAAACCCTTATCATGATATTTATCAAGCACCAATAATATTATATCATAATTACTAGTAGTTCTGTGAACAGTAGACCTCACGCAGTATTCTCATCCACAAGTACCTGATTTAAACTGAACCTAATGTAAATACAGCAATAGACTGGCTTCTCCACACATCTGTTAATCACTTGTCAGCTGATTTATGATGAATAATTCTGTTGTCTGATTTTTACTCTAATATTGGCATATGAAGGAGGCTCCTTTTTCCTTTTATATTATCCTTGGAATGCAAAATTTCCAAAAACCTTGCATATACGTCGACGCGCAATTAAAAAAGGAACATACCTGTCAAATTTCATGAAAATCTATTACCGCGTTTCGCCGTAAATGCGCAACATATAAACATTTAAACATTAAGAGAAATGCTAAACCGTCGACTTGAATCTTAGACCTCACTTCGCTCGGTCAATTATTAAACGAAAATCCCAATTAAATGCTGTAAATTACCTTGAAGACTTCTACTAGGTACTGCAAATTAATATTGACAGGAAGGGGCCTGGCCTGCAAATAATTTTTGCATAGTAGCGCTCATCGAATTTCCATCTAGCTGTTTACCCTGTTGTCAATATTTGCAGTAGCCTAGCAGAAGTCCTATTGGATTTATCTCTTACCGTATTTGAAATGTTCTGATCCAAAAATTTAAACTTTAGGCGCTCATATCTCGAAAAATCATTACTTTCAGATATGAGCGATCAAAGTTTAAATTTTTGGAACAGAATAAGAATAAGAATGTTTATTTCGCCAAAATTACATAGTTACAAAACATGAATTATACATACAAAATGCATAATAAAAATGTAAATTATAATAGTTCTGAATGATTTGCACAGCCAGCAAAGTTAAACTGTGCGCTAGCTGTGAGTTCATAAAGCAAACAGTACGAAGTAGCCTATAGCAATACTGCAAAATGGAAAAAAATATATACCTATATAATAAATATTACAGTATGCCTCTTATAATAATACAATGATAAGAATTGAATAATTCCGTGTTAAAACCAATTATACAGGTGATAACCAAAAACAATTATACAGCCTACATTTAAATCTTCTGAATGCAAACTAATGAAGAATAATACAAAAAATGAAATTTTCAGTTGTGAGCACATCCCAGTGCTTAATCAATTTTCATAAATAATACAAAAGATAGAAAGACATTCAAAACTCAAAAGAATCATGAATAGATTTATCACATTTAGGCATTGTAAAATATATATTCTGCTCAACCCATACATTTATTTCCTTGATAAGTGCTTTAGTAATTTTTGAATTAATTAGTTTTATCGGAAAAGAGCATTTCAAATACGGTAAAAGATAAATCTAATAAGACTTCTGCTATGCAAATATTGAGAACAGGGGAACAGCTAGATCAAAATTCGATAAAAAATGTTTGGAAAAAATGTTTTTCTGAGAAAACTTTTCCATTTTGATAGCTTGATGATATACAAGTCGAAAAACTTGAAAAATATCACCAGTAGAAAGTTTAATTGTGCCTTTGTACAGTCTTAATCGAGCGCAAACCGCTCATGAATCGCTGTCATGTGTACGAGGCTGGCCAATCGAGCGATTTGCCAACCGCGCGACAATCGAGCGTAAATCGCTGTCATGTGAACTAGCTCTTAGGGCTGATTTACAGCATTTAATTGGGATTTTCGTTTGATAATAATTATTTATTAATTAGCATTTCAACAAATGCAGCTTCCAATTTATTTTCATCTGTATATTATATCATCCTTATAACAGAAAATAGTATGAATAATATCTATCAACAGAAGGCGATTTCTAGGCATAGATTTCTTTAAACCCCAATGCGAAGCACACCCCTTCTCCCACCCCTGAAATTCCAACATTACGCGATCCTCCAGCAGACTTCTTTCGCTAAGATTTCTTCCTTTCTTTCTTTTTGGAGCCAAAAATAACTTCCGACACCATACACCCTTCACTCTATACGGTACCCCATTCAGCAACATTTGTCTTTGGGCCCCTCCACTTCATACATCTGTCTTATCATTCTGATGCTCTCCCTCACACTCTCACTCACTCACTTTCACTCCTTCTTCCGTTCCCTAGCTCTCTCTCTCTCTCTCACTCTTCATCTATGACTCTCCCTCTGACTGCAGTAAATTCCATGAAAAATGAACATGAATATATTTATATCCACAACATACAAACCCTCTCTTTTTCATCAACTGTAGAAGAGGGCAGTGGTAAGGCAGGAAATCGGCACCGCTGCTCTCCTATCGTTCCTCATTATAATGTGGGCCTCACTTCAGAGCTCAAGCTCTACCCTTGTTAAAAGTAATCAAATTATAGTTGTATACTTGGAATATGTGCTTACAATAAGGAAGTTGGTTTTAGAATTAATTCATTAATTTTATACAAAAAGAGATTCTAAGAGGGGAGATGAATAATTTCCTTCTTTTCAGTCGAATGGAAACTGTTAATTTCTTAAAGTTTTCTAATGTAATATTATTTTAGAAAAAAATTGTGAATTCTTTCTGTGAGTCCATCTTCGAGTTTGAAAATGTCGATTCGAATGATGATGATTTTGAAAATAAAAATAAATTTAAAATCTATAGCTTTCAGGTTTATTTTGGATTAAAATTTTGTGAAAAATGTACAAGTGAAACTCTAACCTTATCTTTGACTGTGTCATCACCTATAAATTTGGAAGAAAAATAGCACATGGTCTATCTTATTATTTTATCTACCAATGTTATTACATTAGTGTCATTTGCATCGTAAATAAATAAATAAAAATTTGATAATTGTCCTAAATTTAAAAATGGATGAATTTCCCTCGGATAACAGTTTAGTTGAAAATGTTTTAATAATGTTTTGGTGAGTATACCTCCTTTCAAGTTCAAAAATTACATTCATATCATCATAAATTTCAATAAGGATTCATTATCATCAAGCCAATCAGATAGGTCATCATATTTTTAAAATTGAATTTTCGTTCAACAATTTTATACAAAAAGAGATTCTAAGAGGGGCAGATGAATTATTTCCTTCTTTTTAGTCGACTGAATGAAAACTGTTGGTTTTCAACATATAATCAAGATATTTCAAGATATAGTCGACATATTAGAACGCAAAGTAATTTATCATCTAACCGGCTCCCAATAACTCAACAGATTACAAAATTCAATTTTCATTAATAATTACATGTGACATGTGACCAAATTCAGAGACACCTTCTACAAAAACACCTATTTCGGAAACAATCTTGCAGTATTGATGGAGTAATAAATCTATTGATACCAAGTAATGTGTTTTCCAGGAGGTATAAATTATTTATACTTGTTTGTAAGTAACCGGGCAGTTAAGAAATAAATTACGGTTGACCTTTTGACCTCGCAAAAGACTACATGGTCACTGACAATAAGAAAAGAATGAGAGAGGTAAAGAAGAGATGGAAAGAAGAGAAAGAGAGTGAGAGTGAGAGGGAGTGAGAGAGAGTGAAAGAGAAGGAGATAGAGAGAACGATGTGTGAGAGAGAGAGAGAGAGAGAGAGTGAGTGAGTGAGAAAGTGAGTTTACGTCGGGGGTCACAACAATCAAGTAACACATATTTTCTAAATCACTCGGCGAAAATTGCTGGTGATAACGCAGGCTTAAATAATGAGTTGTAAGTTTATGACTCTAAGACACGTTGGATAATTTTGGGTGGAGGTGTGTGTGTGTGATAATAATTTATATAAATTAGCTTGAGAAGTTTTGGCAAATAGCTTATAATTTTCTTCCAGATTAAACGTGTTGCGCTTTCAAACGTATAATGCTTTAAAGGAATAATGTATATTCAGTGATCTCTGATGTAATTGAAATAAGAATGAAATTGATAAAAAGGTGCGTACAGATTTACGCGCCGCGAACATGAGCTAATCATTTTTAATCAGCTGATGCCTAGCTTGTTATATCTGTATCTTACTGTTTCTGTAAAAAATACAGATATAATCATCTGATTAAGAGTGAATTGCTCATGTTGGCGGCGCGTTTATCTGTACGCACCTTTAAGGTTCTTTTCTACACTGAGGTGTTATTCTATTTAATATAAACTTATGCCCCAACAACACGCGCATTCCACTTTTCATCAGCTGATGCTATTCTTAGTATATCTGTATTTGTACAGAATCAGTAAAATACAGATATAATAAGCATAGCATTAGCTGATGAAAGTGAAATACGCGTGTCCATGGCGCATAAGTCTGTATGAGCCTATAGATAAATACCACTTGGAGCAATAACACATTTTATTATACACATATTATTCACATTTCTATAGTTATTTGTGCAACTAGTGCGCAAAGTGACAGTTTGCAGCACCGAAAGAAAGGTTTACGCCCGAGCCGTTGGCGAGGGCGGAATGGTTTGTTGAGTGCAGCAGAGGAACTTTGCGCACGTATTTCACATTAAGTTTTTCCTACAGTTACCATTGAATATGAAAAGTGGGTAATTATGGGTAAAATTGCCTGAAATGCATCAAATGTAAATCTGTGTAATTTTATTATTAATAAATAAAATAGAATGTAGTATGTGTGTTTGAATGGCGGCTGTGTGCTGTCAACTGCTGTCATCCACCACACTCCACCCCATTAAGATTCTTATAACGTGCACCACCACTCTATACCACAGTTACCAACTTCATTTTGATTTTGCTGCACGGGTGCTCAATATAACCTACCAACTATTTTGCGTTGCCATGTTGCAAATCTGGAGTGCAGGAAAATTTTTTCCCGCACTAGAGCGGAAAAGTGATTCTTTGCGTTCTGTAATCAGTGCAGCAATGGCCACTTTTCAACGTAACTGTAGGAAAAATGATAAATAATCGGTGAAAAATTGGCCTGATATGTTTAGTCATACTCATCTACCATTCACATGGAAAAAATTGTACAGCCCGAAAATATTAATACAGTAGTCCTATGTCAAACGATCCGAAATGACCAATATTGTAGGTAGAAAAGGTAGACGGAAAATAATTACGAATTAATTATCAGTTTCAAATAAGCTTCGAGATCGCTCAACATACAGCAAAAGACTAATGACATCTCAGTCTATAAATACAACTTACTGTTATTGAATCAATCTAATTTTGGTTCGGGAGATTTCCAGTCTAGAAACTAGAACTAAATAATTTTTGAAATTCAAAAAAATTGTTTCCTTGATGAAGAGAGATGTCTTGATAGAAATGTCTTCAAGACTACAAAAGTAGTCTCAAATATAGTGATAATAACAACCGATTTTTGGACATTTTATTAATTTATCAAAATTTGGGAATGGAATAGATTTGGGCCAAGCCTGTTGTTCCTTCCTAATCAAATTTATATGATTTGTGATTCTGTCAACGAATAAATAAATAAATAATATAGTAATAATAGGTAGATAGTAGTTGAAGTAGATATAGTGAGGTCCACGTTATAATGGCAGTGGAGAAAGATAGGGGAACAACGTTGCCGATCCTCTGTCTTGTCATGCCATCTATAGCTGATACGGGTTTGTTGATGTAATATTAACTGTTCATTCTCGTTTAAAATAATCAATATTACTTTAGTAAGCAATAAATTATATTTTTCAATAATTTCATAATGAATTTTCATAATCAAAATGGAATATTTTGTAAATTAATTATCAATTCTACATTGTTAAAAGACGATCTGGCAACAGAGCAAAGCGAGAAAGAGATAGCGCTATATGCTTTGTTGAATGATAGACAAGGATAGCAATAACATTGCTAATCAAACACTGCCGTTATAATGTGGACCTCACTGTAGTAATGGAGACAGAAGTAAAAATCTGGTGTGGCGCACTCACACAACTTTCCTTGCCGTGATGAAAATTGATCGCCTGACGCTAGTGTTCACGCGCATCACAAGTCTACTTATAAACAAAGATCCGAGCCAGCTGGTGACAGGACAATAACGCTGGATACATACGAGGTCTGCTATCTCTTCAGAGTGAATCATTTAATAGAATCAACAGTTTGCAATTAGATAATCACATTTTCTCGAATTTCAAGCTTATTTTCAATTCTAGGTGAAAATGTTACTGAACATTGATTGTAGAGATTTTCATGATCAATCTTTTCCACTCGAGATTTTCCGTTTAAATTGTATCTGAAGCCTGATAATTCTAGAATCAAACAGAACAATCATCAGAGCTCCTGAAATTTTCACAGATATGGGACTTGTGGCAGTTGATGGAGCTTATCAATGACTATTTTAGGTATAAATTTAATCAAAATCGTTGGAGCCGTTTTCGAGAAAATCGCGATAAACCCTGTTTTTGACAATATTTTCGCCATTTTAGCCGCCATCTTGTATCGCATTTGATCAAAATTATTGTTCGTGTCGGATCCTTATATTGTAAGGACCTTACGTTCCAAAATTTCAAGTCATTCCGTTAATTGGGAGATGAGATATCGTGTACACAGACACACATACAGACCAATAACCAAAAACCACTTTTTTGGACTCAGGGGACTTTGAAACGTATAGAACTTTAGAAATTGGGGTACCTAAATTTTTTTCGGAGAACAATACTTCCCTTACCTATGGTAATAGGGCAAGGAAAGTAATATAATTCATTATTTTAAACGAGGATGAACAGTTAATATTACATCAATAAACCTGTATTTACTACCGTCTACAGAAGACGGTCTACAGAACAAGACAAAGGTTCGACAACATTATTTCCTATCTTTCTCCCCTGCCATTATAACGTGGACCTCACTATATTAGATAATAATGAAGAGAGTAGTAATAATAGTAGGACGAACAGATAGGATGAATAGGAAACAAAAATAAATGCAATCCCACGAAAATAATGAATCGTCAATATCAGCTGTCCAATAATTGAACTCATGTTTGGAAGATATTTTAGGAAGAGGATGACAAAGTTCCAACTCTGAACAACGAAACAAAATACTAGCAATAAATTCCACGCACACACGTGTGCAGTGCACATACCACGCACAAATGTGCACAACACGCATCGGTTTTGTGATTAGCACAATATCGGTTACCACTGCATCACTCAGCCTGCTCTACTGTCCTACCCTGGGGAAATTTAATAAAATCTAACTTCTAACTTAATTTCTCTTCCCCTCTCTACGGACGTTCTCCACTCCATCATTTACTTCCCCTACTCCCCCCCCCCTAAAATCACTCCGCATTGTACTTCTCCATCATTTCTACCTATCCTGGTCTTCTATTTCTTATTATTTTCCACTTCTTTATCCCCTCTATTTCTCTTTTTCTCCTACATTTTCTTAGCTTGTACTTTCCTTCTCTTCTTCTTTTTCATGATCACTACTTCCTCTCCCTTTCTGCTTCTCCTACTCCTCTACTTCTCCTACTATCCGGTCGTGTGTTGATGGGAAGGATATTATTCTATATCCTTTTCAGAGAATCAACAATTATTCGTTGAAACACCGCCGATTTATGAAGTTACATCACAATATAATATTATCATATTCTAATTCATTCTTCATTCTCATTGATTAATTTTTTATACTTAATACTTATACACGAATTTTATACGTGAAATTCGTTGAATAATGAGCATTACCGTCATTCAATGTAAATTAGTGTATAAGCATAGAGAAACGGTAGCAATTGTTTCTTACGCTATTGTTTCTCTATGGTATAAGCCAGTAAATATTGTAATATACATTGTCACGTTATTCTTTATAGTTAAATAACGATGAGCCTCCTGATTGGCATCAGTCGGTAGAGCATGAAATATTTTAATAATTATAAAAAATCAGGTCGTGGTTTTTTATATGGATACAGTCTCACTTTAGTACGACATGATGTTCTTGTCATCATACATTAATGGGCTCATACAGGAGCTTATAAAAATAATACTGATAATTTATTAAAAAAATATATATATGGTACTTATCCCATAGTATGGATGAATAAAAAATAAATCGGACACCATAAACAATTTGATACATATATTAACAAATATTGCAAAAAATAAATCAGAGCAAAAAATATATAGAGCGATAAAAAATATATAATATAAGATAGAACAATAATCGAAATCAATAAAATATCACAGGCCAAATACTATTCTTTAAATTTTATAGCATGAAACGTTACCATGTGCTTTTATTTTTATGATCATATGCATTATTTATTTGCATGTAGCTGCGATATCAGCTTGCCAATACCTGTCGACTTGGACATTCCATTAAAACTAAATTCTTACAATCAGCTTGATAAATTGACAACTAGTAATCCAAATATATATATTAAATTCTATAGTATCTAATAGATTTCTTTGTAATAAATATATTTTTTATCTCAGGGTGCGAGATTCGGTACCTGAAGGAATAAATAGAGCAATTCATCTAGTGAATCAGAGCTACAACAAACTATCGCAAATTATATTGCAGAAATTAATGATCATATGAATATGTATTAACAGCCTAGATTTTATACTTCTTTGATTGATAGATCTTCTGATATATGGATTGATTCATTACTATCTAATAAAATACCTTTTTAAGTAAATATAGTATTACTTGCGCAAGTATTTTTTACCAAATTCTTAATTTATAAGAAAACCCTTTCGACGAGCTAGCTTTGATTCTTATTTAATTTCGAAGCACTGAGGGCGCCCTATCACTATTTCAATATTTTCCACTCACGTGTCGGAATTTTCTTATGAGCTGCTGATGTCGATCCAACTCCTGGTGGTCCTGGATTATTGTAGCCGGAGTAGTCTCTTCCAAGGGGTTACAAAATTATTTAAAAATGACTTTTGCTTTATAAGAGCATCACAAAGTCTTATAAGAAATTTAGTAATTCAATTTAACTTTAAATTATTACAAGATATAGCAAGGTATTACGCTCTATAATTTTTAGTGACCTCTCATGGTGGCAGTTGGCAGCTTTCTCAATTTTACAATTCTCATTTCCGATTTCTAAATTTGCATAAAATTTGAATATTCTAGTCCTCCGCCATTCAAGGCTCAAATAGACCGTACTAAAATATTAATTATTACTTATGTATATATTTAATAATTTCTTTGCCTTCGGGCCATATCCAAAACATAGACTATACAACAATTTTTTATAAATTCTATTTATTTGTAGAAATATATACAAATATATTTGAATCGGCTCACTATTGCCGCCTATCAATTGCCACTATTTGATTGGTGCATGCAAATTATTACGGTATTCATGCGCCCAGTAACCTCCCACTTCCTTAATACATTTAATTATTTTTGTTGGGGTTTTTAAATATGCTCTTTACATGCTAAGTAATTTTTCATAGGTTATTAGTTGTTTCATACATCACAATAATTAGCCACGTGAGACCTTTAGTTCCTCAAATTGCATACTGTTTTGCCACAATAAATTTCTGCCAAGGGGTTTGGTCAGATTCTACGTTGTATGGCTCGGTCGATCGTTAGGTCGCCGATCAGTAAATATTTATGCCTAACCTCAATTTTCAATATTTTATATAATATTATATATTAGCAAATTTTATTTCCATTTCTCTTAGGCTGTTGTACAGTTTAGCCAGGACGTCTGATATTATCTAATCTTTACGTTATCTCTTTGGCGATATTAGCCAATTACTTCACTTAGACCTATAAATATTTCAGCTAGGGATTTTTATTTATCTATCCAAATTAAAATATGTTACAACATGAATAAAGAACTCTTATCAAATCTCCTTTATCTCCTAAATTCATACATCGTAATACGATGTATATTAATATACTATATTTCCCGCATTTCTAGACCTTTTCTAATTCCCCTCCTTCTCTATCCCTCTACTGCTCCTCCATTTCTACTTCTCACTTTCCCACATCTCCTTCTTCTCTTCTTCTTTTTCATGATCACTACTTCTTCTCCCATTCTGCTTCTCCTACTCCTCTACTTCTCCTACTATCCGGTCGTGTGTTGATGGGAAGGATATTATTCTATATCCTTTTCAGAGAATCAACAATTATTCGTTGAAACACCGGTGATTTCTGAAGTTACATCACATATAATCTTATCATATTCTAATTCATTCTTTATTCTCATTGATTAATTTTTTATACTCAATACTTATACACGAATTTTATACGTGAAATTCGTTGAATAATGAGCATTACCGTCATTCAATGTAAATTAGTGTATAAGCATAGAGAAACGATAGCAATTGTTTCTTACGCTATTGTTTCTCTATGGTATAAGCCAGTAAATATTGTAATATACATGAATAAAGAACTCTAATCAAATCTCCTTTCTCTTCTAAATTCATACATCGTAATACGATGTATATCAATATACTATATTTCCCGCAATTCTAGACCTTTTCTAATTCCCCTGCTTCTTTATCCCTTCTACTGCTCCTCCATTTCTACTTCTCACTTTCCCACATCTCCTTCTTCTCTTCTTTTCTTTCATTTCTACCTTTCATTTTTTCCCACTTCACCACCCTTTCTACATCTACTATTCTCTCACTTCTTCTTTCTTCCATCTTCTCCTCTCCACTTCTCCTCCGTTCCCGTTTCTTCCAATTTTCTACTTCTCCTCTATTCCTACTTATTCTATACTTTCCTGCATTTCTTTCTTCTCCACTTTTGTAGATCTCCTTTTTCTCCACCTCTGTGCCATTTCAACTTCTTTTCCTTTCCACTTCATCATCCTTTCTCCCTCTACTATTCTCCTACTTCTCCCTTCTTTCGTTTTCTACTCTCCTCCGACTTCTTCATTCCTATCTATTCTCCATTCTTTAATTTCCTACTTTCCTCCTACTACTCCCTTTCTACCCCTCCTCTACCACTTCCACTTCTCCTGCCTTTCTACTCCACCTCCTCATCTAATTCTTACAATTTTCCTCTTCCCCTACATTTCTCCTTCTCTTATACTTCTCCATCATTCTATCTCTCCTATTTCTCCTACTTTACTTCTTCCCCTCCATTTCTCTCACTACATTCCTGCTTCTCTTTCGCTCTATATAACATACCTTTCTACTTCCTCCCCCCATTTCGACAACTCGTTCACTTATACTTTTTCAAACTCCTACTTCTCCCCTTCTTGTCCCCTTCTTCTCTTCCTCAGTTTCTACCACTTCTTCTTCTTCTTTTTCTTCTTCTTCCTTCCTTCCTTCTCCTTCTTCTTCACCTTCTTCTTCTCCTTCTTATTCTACTCCTTCTTCTCCTTCTTCTTCTTCTTCTTCTTCTTCTCTCCCTCTCTCCTCTATCTTCTCTATCTCATTCACTCTCTACTTCCCCTCTCTCCACCTTCCATCCTTGCTCCCCCCACCCACCCCTTTCCGCATAACAATTACACCCCACATTTGTATCTCCAGCATTCAAACCTGCTCGAAATTTTGTTCTCTCTGCGGTTTTTAAACGATGAAATATCAACGAAATCCAACAATCTCATTTAGAAAGGTTCATTACACCATAGTGTAACGCGAAAATTAGCCAATTCCCTTACCACTCTACTCTACCAAAGCCTATTACTCAGCACACATACGGTTGGCTGACATCTGCTGTGGGATTCTGAGACCAATTAAATTACTCTATTGTTTGTTCGTGATTTCGTTGAGTTGAAAGGTAGAGATTATGAATATTCTACAGTTGAAGATATGAACGATATAAAGTATCGCCAAGGTACATCAGTTTATGTGAAATTTATGATAGGAATATTAGAATCTCATTTGATCATTTCGATTGATATTCTGTTAATACAGAAGGTTAAAGTGATTGTAAATTTCGGCTGAAAATTATTATGTTTCCAATTCGATATTATTGAAATTATAAGGCTTTCAAGTGTTTTTTCGGCTTTTCAACAACATTACTAGATTCAAAATTATTATCACCATATCAATTATTCTCAAGAAGTATTCTCAGGACCAGAAATATGGAGTTCATGAAATACACATAATCTTTTGGATTTCATTACCATAGAATTTTGAAAAAGAAAATAGTACAAGCTGAGTTTATCATTTTCTAGATGATGATATGTATTATAGATCATTGTAATAATTGATATATTGATAGATAAATGATTGATTGAAATGAATGAATAGTTGATTGAACCAGAGGAATATCACCATCTCTTGATATGCTTATTGAGCTATTATAATCTAATTTGTAAATAGAGATAATTCCAGTTCTCAAAAAACCTCATCTTCACATGAACCCTGTTGGATGAGCAAAAATGCAAAGATTGAAATTTAATTTTCATAGATTGAAATTTCATTCTCACATGACACTCAAGATAAAATAAATGAAAAATAAGTTGAACAATTCATGGAAAACCGAGAGATCATTGATAATCACATGGAGCCTTGAAATGTAAAAGATTCAGGGTGAAAAATCGATGTGTTAACAAAAATAATAGAAGATGATGAATAATCTTTCAATTCATTTTATACGGTAGGCTACTTTGTGCTTAAATGTGAAATACTTTCATTATTTTCCTACCTTTTATGCATGCTTACTCTTCCTTAATTTTTATGCTTGCATGGCTTTCATCTTTAGAATCTACTGAATTTTCATATTGGACTGTTTCATATTTCTGTTTTGCCAGGATATAGTGATGATTCTATTGAATCTAGTATTCTTATTAATTCAAGTGCAATATTTTATCATAATTTCTCTTTTGTTCTTAATTCATTGTATGTAATTTGAGTTATTATTATTTGCAAAATTCAATCTATTTGATTTGATCCAATAGCATATATATTTCAATGGAATAGGATATTCTGTTCAAAAACTACAGATATAGGAGAATAAATTATTGATAACTCACGGTCAGTATTTGAAGGTGTTTTAGCAGCGAACACTTTGGCAGCTCCCTCCAGTTGCGGCGACATGAGACTGGTGATAGCCAAGCACAGCCATAGCGGATGCATGTTCAACACTCACATAACACACTCACAACCAACAACCACTACATAGCCACTCACGTACAACCTGTCATCATCCACCTGTTAACACACAAAAAACAAATACAAATTAAATGAGAGGTTTCATTGACAAAATAAGAATAATTTCATTGACAATCTAGAATGGATTACAACGTAATTTCTTATTGAAAACTGATTGTAGCATTTTTCAATTTGAAAATCGATTTATCCATTATTCTTTATCGATTCATACATTAAGTACATCATTAAAATGATAAGGAGAGAGAAAATAAGGTAACCTTGTGCTATTCCTTTTCAATATTTGGATAAGGTACATATATAGTCCGAAATAGGTTAAGTCTTGTTGTTGTTCACTTCACAAAATTGTCAGTCCTTAATTGTTTTCGCAAAGGCCATTTTTAAGTTTAGATGCTTCAAAACCAAACATAAAATAAATATTTCACATGATTTATATTATCATATTATTGAATAAATTTTAATTATTCATTCAGAGTTAATTGAGTAGATCAATCTGAAATGGTGAAAATATTATTGAAGGGTGAAGTTTGAGACTGGATAATCATTGAGTATACTATTGATTGTTGATTGGAGTTTATCAAGGTGAAACTAATTTACTCCGAACAAATTCACAATATGGTATCGGGCAATCATTAGTGAATAGAAGCCAACCAATTGATAATAGAGTATTAATAATAGTGGATAAGAAATTAATAATAATTTTATTACAGTAATGCTATAGTGAGGTCACGTTATAATGGCAGTGGAGAAGGGAGAACAACGTTTCCGAACCTCTGTCTTGTCAATGCCTTCTATAAACAGTAGCTGATACAGGTTTATTAATGTAATATTAACTGTTCATTCTCGTTCAATACAAGCAATATTTTATCAAGCAATAAATTATATTTTTCAATAGTTTCATAATGAATTTACATAATCAATATGGAATATTTTGTTAATTAATTATCAATTCTACACTGTTAGAAGACGATCTGGCAACTGAGCGAATTGAGAAAGAGATAGCGCAATCCGCTTTGTTGAATGATAGACAAGGATAGCAAAGCCATTACCAATCAAACACTGCCATTATAACGTGGACCTCACTATAGAAATAATACTGCTAAAATGATCCTAGTTAACTGAGATCTTGAACCAAGACATAGGCCATTTTATACTGAATTTCAGAAGACATTTGTTGAAGTACAAATAATTCAGTGTGATCCGAGAATTTTCTAAATCTTCATTACTTTATCTTCTATGGACCAGTTTTGGCGGCTTCCTCAATCAATAAATTCCATTTAATTTATTGTTTCACCTCTGAACTGTTACTCAACAGATATCACTGCAACAAGTTTAGCAGCATAGTTTAAAACTTCAATCACCAGTTCAAAATCAGTCAACTTGGCATTCAATTTTTACTTTCCTTGCCCTATTACCATAGGTAAGGAAAGTATTGCTTTCGGAAAAAATTAAGTACCCCAATTTCTAAATTTCTTTACGTTTCAAGGTCCCCTGGGTCCAAAAAACTGGTTTTTGGGTATTGGTCTGTATGTGTGTGGTGTTGTGTGTGTGTGTGTGTGTGTGTGTGTGTGTGTTGTGTGTGTGTGTGTGTGTGGTGTGTGTGGTGTGTGGTGTGTGTGTGTGTGTGTTGTGTGTGTGTGTGGTGTGTGTGTGTGTGTGTTGTGTGGTGTGGTGTGTGTGTGTGTGTGTGTGTGTGTGTGTGGTGTGTGTGTGTGTGTTGTGTGTGGTTGTGTGTATGAGTGTATGTGCGTCTGTATACACGATATCTCATCTCCCAATCAACGGAATGACTTGACTTGACTTCGGAACTTAAGGTCCTTACACTATAAGGATCCGACACGAACATTTTCGATCAAATGCGATTCAAGATGGCGGCTAAAATGGCGAAAATGTTGTCAAAAACAGGGTTTTTCGTGATTTTCTCGAAAACGGCTCCAACGATTTTGATCAAATTCATACCTATGGAAGTCAATGATAAGCTCTATCAACTGCCACAAGTCTCATATCTGTAAAAAATTCAGGAGCACTACATCATCTATGCAAAGTTTGATTTTAGATTCTCAATTATCAGGCTTCAGAAACAATTTAAACCAAAATATTCAAGTGGAAAAGATTGAGCATGAAAATCTCTACAATTAATATTCAGTAGCATTTTCACCTAAAATTGAAAATAAGCTCGAAATTCGAGATAAATAGATTATTCAATTGCAAAATGTTGGCAACTGTTGATTCTATTGAATCATTCACTATGAAGAGATAGCAGACTTGTGTCTGCAGAGCTATTGTCCTGTCACCAGCTGGCTCAGATCTTGGAAAAGTAGACCTGAGATGCGCGGGAACACTAGCGTCAGTTGATCAATTTTCATAACGGCAAGGAAAGTTGTGTGAGTGCGCCACACCAGATATTTTAACATGAAAAAGACAATAAATCTTTCATATGAATTATTCCATTGCACTGTTGAGTGATACAGAAATATCAAAGAATTAATAAAAATGCGGAAGAGAAATCTTCATCAGAGGAAAATTATTCTTCCTTCAGAACAGAAATCTTTATCAGAGAAATATTTTTGTTTTGAAGAGAAGACTCTCTACTAAAGCAGAAAAGACCATCTATCATGGAGAGAGTTGAGCTATCCAGTACATGAACAATCTACATAACAATAACACAGTCATTGTAGAGTATGAAGAAGTCGTGCTAGGAATTTACTACCATTCATACTCCAAACAAGAATAATCACTGTACAAGAGAAGCTTCACAAAAAGAGAAGCTATGATTGAACGAGTCTTGTTTGTACTGTTAGTTATGAAGCTACATAGAAATGATAACTATTGGAACAAATAATAACCACTGAGCAATGGTTTCATATTATGAATCAAATTTATGCAGTGGAAGTTTAACATGAGATGCATTGTTTCAAAAAAAGAGAAGCTATGATTGAACTTGTCCGTTTGTACTGTTAGTTATGAAGCTACATAGAAATGATAACTATTGGAACAAATAATTACCACTGAGCAATGGTTTCATGTTAAGGATTATATGGAGATATAATTATGAAGTAGTAGTTTTTAATGAGATGCATTGTTTCATGAACCAACATACTGTAATAACAGAACACGAGGATTGAAACAGCTAATGATTTCATATCAATTTTCATACTATCTGAACATCTACAGAGAACGTGATAAATTGAGTTTGAAAGTGTTGAGTATCGAAAATTAGGTCGATGAGATTTGAAGGAATGGGAAATGAGACAGTTTATCAATTTCCAAATGAATAATGATTTTTATCACTGAATGAAAGACTGGATGTTGTCCAGCCAAAGATTCATGGAAAATCATATATTCATGATAAAGTTTTGAAATGTTGAGTACCGGAATGAGGTCAATGAGATTTGAAGGACTGAAAAAGATTCAGTTGAAAAATGACCAACAAATAAAATAATGAAGCTATTGATGTTAATGTTCAATATATAATTAATGTTAAACTAGATATCATCACTGAATGAAAGGACTAGATGTTGTCCAACCACAGATTTATTGAAAATCGAGATACCGGTTTCAGTTGTTACAGCATTTTCAATATCTGGGTAAACTAAAACTACAAGTAAAGAGTACAGTATTTATATTAAGGGTCGAGCACCGCTATTGGTGGAAGCCTTGACTATCATGGTGAACGCTTACGATTGGCCTAGACAAGCCTCAAGGATAGTGTATAGCTATAACTATTATACTATTCTTGGGCAAGCCTTCCCCAGTTAACGGTTCAGACAAAACAGAATGACGATTCGTACAGTAAAACATCAGCAAACACAGCAATGAAAGATTATTGGATAGTTACATGTTATGGAATAAATATCCAATATCAATAGAAAAATGTTACAAAAGCATGGAAGGAATGAGGGAATACAGTAACAAATCACCAACACATTCATGACAAAACAAGATTGGTGTTGTTCTATCAGTTAAAAAGAATCTGGAAGTTTAAACTTGACTGTGAAAATTATCCTGAGTTATTTCTAAAGCCTCTAGAATATTGAGAAGTCTGCATTTGTTCAGAAGTATGTCTATGTTTACCTTTACAACTATTCGGAAATCAATATCGTCCTTTTCTAGGGGTGGAATGTGTCACGCATAGTTATCATTATTTACTTCTTAACAGATTTTTTGGCTACAATATTGAATCGAGCAATTTATTTTTGAAAATGAATACCTTCACTTCAAAAAACTTTACACAGAAATGGTGATGATTTTTCCAATGAATTTTATTTTAAGATTGTATGTTACTAAAAATGTCGAAGAAAATTATCTATAGACTACTCATTTCACTACTATTTAATACCAGCACTACAATACAATTAGATGAAGAAAACTATTAGTTCATGACTATTGATTGATTTGTCATATATTTGTCATTAATAAATTCCAACATTCATTAAATCACCACCATACAATCTCACTCCATTTTAATAGTTAACAGCCGAAGGTAAACGATAAAACTACACAAGAATATACCATGAACCGATCATTCAACATTAGGTCAATAGACTGTTCATCTCAGAACTTTATTGGTTTCTAACTACTCTCAAAATCGACCCAGCCTCTGATCACAGCCAGTCTATTAAATATTTAGCAAGCTGTTAACAGGTTTTAGTATAAGGCTCATCCCACTACACTATAGCAGTTCGATTCACTACAAATAGTCACCATTGTTTGAATAGGAAGCTTTGATTTATTCATACAAAATGCTGATTGTTCAACGTAAATTACACTATAGTGAGGTTCACTTTGAACTGTCAGACCTTCTCATAAATAGCATCAATGCTTAATAATTCAATTAATGCTGACAGTTTTAAGTGAATCTCAGTACAAATCCACTATAGTAAGGTTCACTTTAACTGACAGTATTCCTCATATATGACATCGAAGCCTCCTAATTTAACTAATGCTGACAGTTTTAAGTGAATATCAGTACCAAATCCACTATATTGAGGTTCACTTTAACTGACAGCAATCCTCATATATGACATCGAAGCCTCCCAATTCAACTAATGCTGACAGTTTGAACTGAATCTCAGTGCATGTCCACTATAGTGACAATCTCTTCAACTGACAGTTTTCCTTTGTAAGTGACATCAATGCTTTCAATTGAACCACTAGTGACAGATTAAAGTGAGTCTTCTGTGTTGGCGATTATCGAATGAATTTGCTATTTTCATTAAGGCAGCCGGACTCTCTCTCCCTGTTTGCATTAATAATGAGGAGGATAATGCTGTATATGCTGCCGGTGCATCCTATAAACGGATTTGCCAGAGATTAGGCCAGCCATCAACGATCGCTTAATTATAGTGGCCGTGATATCCGATGACATTAAGCGGGGTGAGAGAGGGTCTGACAGAACCTCTAGACTGTGTAATCCAAATTAAGGTTTAAAGCAGTTTTGGGCGAACGCCTGTTGTTTTTACCTGGATTGTATTTGTATATGCTGAATAAATAAATAAATAAATAAATAATAGAGAGAGAGAGAGAGAGAGAGAGAGAGAGAGAGAGAGAGAGAGAGAGAGAGTGACTGAGAGAGAGAGAGAGACAGACAGACAGACATACAATATGAGAGAGATAGTGAGTGTGTGTGAGAGAGAGAGAGAGAGGGTGACAGTCAGACAGAGAAACAATATTAGAGGGACAGTGAGTGTGTGAGAGAGAGAGAGAGAGAGAGAGACAGAGAGACAGTATGAGAGATATAGTGAGGTTGTGTGTGAGATTAGATTAAATTTCTTTATTTAAGTATATTACAATATTTACTGGCTTATACACTAATTCACATTAAATGATTGTAATGCGAATTATTCAACGAATTTTACAGAGTATAAATAATTAATCAATGAGAATAAAGATTGAATGCAATTAGAATATTGATGATATATGATATTGCGATGTAACTTCATAAACTATTCTGTTTCAACAAATTATAATAATAATTATTATCGATTCTCTACGAAGGATATAAAATAATATCCTTCCCATCAACACACGACCGGGAGGAGAGAGAGACAGATAGTCAGAGAGACAATATGAGAGAGACAGTGAGTGTGTGTGTGTGAGAGAGACAGTGAGTGTGAGAGAGAGAGAGTGACAGAGAGACAGTATGGGAGTGTGTGAGTGAGATTGTTAGGTGAGAGGTGTGCGTTTGTGTGAGATAGAAAGAGATATAGAGCTGGAGTTAAGGGGGAAATGTAAGAGAGATGATGACAGAGAGAGAGACAGTGATATAGAAAGGAAGATAGAGACAGAGTGTGAGTGAGAGAAAAGGGAATGTAGGTGACAAGATGAGTGAGATAGAGTGAGTGATATGGAAAGAAAGTTTGAGAGAGAGAATGAGGGAATGTGTGTGAGATGAGTGAGAGAAAGTGAGAGAGAAGAGGGCAGAGAGATTTGCACATCAGGAGTACTTCACACGTGGAAGGAGAGGTAGCGTCATAATACGATTTGATAACACCCTAATATTAGATGGTCTAGAGTGCATAACACATAACACGTGTACGAGGGGTTAGGCCATAGTTTGTAGGACAAATAAGGATTAAAATTTAGATAAGAGAAGATTAGAAACATACCTAGATTTCTATTTGAAACATTTGATTCTCATTCGATCTTCAGTTGGAACCTGATTGATTCTTCAAATTTTGTACACTGCTACTAGAGAAGTAGTAATATTGCTCCGTGATGAAATACATGTCACAAACACTGATTAATCCAGATTAACGAGAATTAATTAACTTTTTGTGTAGTTGAGAAGTTGATAATGTGGTGATTATCCATATTAGATAAAAAGAATGTATGAATTCATGGCTTCTTTCTTTTATCATTATAAAATAGAATTATAGTACCCTTTAAAATTGATAAAATATTAAAAACAAGAATACAATTTGTATTTAGTTAATAAATATTTTTATTATGAATAATTAATATTTTATTAATTTTAAAGGATAGTACCCTTTAAAATTCTATTTTATAAATAAACATACTGAGAAATTGTGAAAAACCACAGATTTTTTTGAAAGTTGGAACTCTTATCAGAGATTGACAATTGTGTAACAACCGAAACTGGTTTTTCTAACTTTCAATAAAATCTGTGGTTTTCACTATTTCTTAGTCTTTTTATTTGAAATTGTCTTCAATTGTTTCAACACTGTAGGTTAGAAAACTATGAATTTCCAAGTAGTGATAGTATTTAGTGATAGATTCCAATATTCAATGATAGTATATCAACCTTCAAAGCTAATAGAAAATTTTCTCCACACATTCAATTTATCTCAAATTCCATACAAAGAATGAGAAACCCAAGTTATTGTGTTAAGAATTATTGAAAGTTGAATAAAACTAATATATCAACAACTGTTGAAAAGAATGTTACAATTTGAAAAAAGTTGAGAAAGTATTTAACTAACATGCAAGTTGAAAATTTTCATTTTAATAGTTAAGTGAGTGATCCAAAACATGAGAAAATAGTAGAATATTTTTAAAATAATGGTTATTCCTTGTTTGTTTTGAATTTCTGAATATTGTAGGTCATTTCATGGATTTTTATTTCATTCAAGAGCAGAAGTTTAAGATCGTCCTGTGCTCTGTCACAATGCGTGAAATAGATCCAATAAAAGAGCCTTGAAACCGGAATACATACCGAAAAAATATTTGGTAGCCTAATAGTGGAAATTGTTCATCTTCATGCCAACTTTAGCCATTGATTTAACTAGCTAACAACAACTTTGTAGAGAATTCGAGAACAGCCCAAGGATATTGCTGTGAGAGGAAAATACTGTAGTCTAGTGTTTACAATAATCTGTCAAACTATTTCACTGACTCCACAGCCGTTACATGACTTTCAATTCCTATAAATAATAGCAAGTTGTTGTGGAAGAATTTGAGAATAGTTTTAAAATTAATAAAGCTATTTGAACCAGCATGGGCCTACATCTCGATATCCTAAAATCACTGAATCTCAATTATATTTGAGTCAAAAAGGTTCATGGTTGGAAACCTACGAATACTTCAAGTACTGTTATATTGGTAACTTTGTAACTTGGTATATTTGAGAAAGATACGGTATATTAACTTGTCAAAACCTGTCAGATTTCATATGAAATTTTGAAAATTATTCACCTTCATAATCTTTACTTTTACAATACTATGAAAAACAACAAACTTCGGTAATGTATGAATAGGAAACTCAAAGTTTTCCCAATGGATGATCGCGATCAGAATCAATGAAATTAATTATTTTCATGATAATTTAATGACTAAATCCAAATATTAGATCACATTTAGAAAAAGATCTTCCAAAGTATTCACCTAAATCTGACAATACTGCATGAAAACCAACTAACTACGACCATAGAGAAACGATAGCATATCGTTTACGCTATTGTTTCTCTATGCTACGACTAGGCAAGAACTCTATCATATCCTCTATGATAGCATATCAATTGTTAGCAAAATCATTTCGAAGATAAAATTATCGAATGGTTTTGTCAAAACTTGTCACTGTGCAATAGAATTTCAACAAAAATATAAAATAAAATCTGACAAAACAATGAAAGTCTGTAAACATTGACAATGAATGAATACTAAAACCTCACAGCCCATAACTTCTGGTTGGTTCTAGAATTCTCGTTTTGGTTAAAATTAATATTTTCAAGATGAATTATCATTAAAATATTGATGTTTCCTGCCTGTTATAACATGAAACATTTGGGATTCAACAGTCACCAGCAAAATACTACAAAAAACCAACAAACTATGTCAACGAATGGATGGTCTACTCACAGTTCAGAGATCCTTTTGATCAATCGAAAATCCACAAAACCTTAATAATTTTACTAGATAAATTTTTATGAACTTCGTAACACGTGTTAAACAATAGCGGTAAATCGGAGAGCGACACAGATTCAATGCAGACGGTAGCGCGGCGCGCAGTAAACTGACAAGTTGAATCGTGTGTCGGCCGTTTACCGTTTAGTGCCGAAAAATCCAATACACCCGAACATAGCCGAGCGTAGCCGAACATTCACGAAGAGGACTTAGTTGCAAGAGCGACTCTGAGATGAAGGATGGTCAAGGCACTAGCATTAATATCATCATCATCATCATCCATCATGGACTAGTCCACCGCTTCCTCGGTCTTCCGACGTCTCTTTCCCCATCCAACTGCAACTTCCAAGCTTGTAGTGGAAGACGCGTTGGTGCAAGGCCACACTGGATGATCATCTAGATCAGTGGTCGCCAAACAATCGATCGCGAGCTACCGGTAGCTCGTGGGGTAGTTTTTGGTAGCTCACAGAAATGCTCGTGCAAAAGAATGTCGTCCAGTTTGATTATAAACACTTTCCCAGTCTGAAGAAAATCAATGACGAGAAAAATCCTCCACAGCACCGCAGCAATAACCAAGAATACGATACAATTCTTTCAGACTTGATACAACAGTTTGATCAACGATTTCAAGACTTTAAAAGCATAACAAATATGGTACAATAATTGTACTAATTATTAATAATAATTACAAGTAATAATTGTAATTAATTATTAATTCATCAACTCTCTTTTGTAGAGATCTATGCAGAATATTTTTCAGTTGTGTGGTAAAACATTTTGGTGCAGATCAGGCTTCAATTGAAATGGAATTTGTGGATTTTCAAAATGATCTGTCTCTCAGATCACTTTCTACAACTGTATTATTCAAGTTGCATTAAGGTTAAAAGCTATGTTCAGCTCTACTAACTTGTGTGAAGCATCTCTTCGAGTATGAAACTCATAAAAAATCAATATAGGAACACTGACTGATGAACATTTGGACAACTGCATCAGAATGGCGGCTACAAGGTACACTCCAAACATCAAGAAAATACTTGATGACCAAAAAGAGTTCCACTGCTCTCATTGAAATGTACATTACAACTTTTTTATACTTTTCGCTATGAGATGAGTAGATTTCAACACTAGAAATGTATCTTTATAGGCTATAAAAGTTTGAAAATTTCATTTTGCGTACCGTACTTTCTTCAGTCTAATATTCGTTGGTAGCTCACTAGAAGATTTAAAAATGCTATTCTAGCTCACAGGCTCATCAGTTTGGCGACCATTGATCTAGATGTTCATCTAGAGTGGCCTTGGTTGGTCACATACGACAAAGGTATATAATATTCGTTTGGTCAGGGGGAAAAAATAGTACTATCCTCACTATAGTGGGGTCAACGTTATAATGGCAGGGGAGAAAGATAGGAGTACAACGTTGCCGAAGGAGGTGACTAAATCTCCATGGAGGTGACTCTTGAAATTCAATTAAACTATGTAGTTCTTAGAAATTTTCAATGATCAAAATTGTATGTTCAATTATTAACATACTTTGAGAGTTCTGTGTCTCTGGAATGAAAAATGAGGAAATGTCACCTCCATAGATAACTCATTCCATGGCGGAGACTTGGAATTCAATAAAATTATGTAGCTGTTTTAGCAAAATCATGATGATCAAAATTGTATGTTCACTTATAAACATACTTTGAGAGTTATGTTTCTCTGGAATGAACATTGAGTAAATGTCACCTCCATGTAAAACTCATACCATGGAGATGACTAAATCTTCATGGAGGTGACTTAGATTCAATAAAATTATGTAGCTGTCCTAACAAATTCATGATGAATGATGATCAAAATTGTATGTTCAATTATTAACATACTTTGTGAGTTCTGTGTCTCTGAATGAACATTGAGAAAATGTCACCAACATGTATAACCCCTTCCATGGAGGTGACAAAATATCCATGAAGGTGACTTAGAATTCAATAAAATTATGTAGCTGTTCAAACAAATTCATAATAATAAAAATTGTACATGATTACTTTCAACATAATTTGAGAGTTCTGTGTCTCTGGAATGAAGAATGAGGAAATGTCACCTCCATGGATGTCACCTTAATGAATAACCCATTCCATGGAGGTGACTGAATCTCAATGGAGGTGACTAAGAGTTCGATAGAATTATGAAACTGTTTTAACAAAACATTGATAATTAAAATTGTATGTTCACTTATTTACATACTTTGATGGTTCTTCTTCTCTGGAATGAACACTGAGAAAATATTACCTACACGGAGGTCACCTCCAAGGATAACTCATTCCTTGGAGGTGACTAAATCTCCATGGAGGTGACTTGGAATTCAATAAAATTATGTAGTTTTAAAAATTCATAATAATCGAAATTGTATATTCACTCATTAACAAACTTTGAGGGTTCTGTTCCTCTGGAATGAAAAATGAGGAGTGTCACCTCCATGGATAACCCATTCCATGGAGGTGACTAAATCTCCATGGAGGTGACTCAGAATCCAATGAAATTATGTAGTTTTAACAAATTCATAATAATCAAAATTGTATGTTCACTTATTAACATATTTTGAGGGTTCTGTTTCTCTGGAATGAAAAATGAGGAATGTCCCCTCCATGGATGTCACCTCCAAGGCTAACTCATTCCATGTAGGTGACTTGAGATGCAATAAAATTATGTAATTTTAAAAAATTCATAATTATCGAAATTGTATATTCACTTATTAACAAACTTTGAGGGTTCTGTTTCTCTGGAATGGAAAATGATGAAATGTCACCTCCATGGATAACTCATTCCATGGAGGTGACTAAATCTCCATGGAGGTTACTTAGAATTCAATAGAATTATGTAGTTTTAACAAATTCATAATAATCGAAATTGTATGTTCACTTATTAACATAAATAAATAAATAATAAATGTTTATTTCCCAAAAAAACTAAAACTACAACATCAATTACAAAAATATTAGATAAATAACAATATTACATACAATAGTTAGTTACAAAAGATTCTTATAATGTGTTCTCTACTGTTTAGTTTTTCTGTGTGGAAATTGACCTACTCCACTATGGCGTACCATGTTCTAGAGTAGGTTTTGTTAGTTTTTTGTGGTATATCAATTAGTTAGTGTTTAGTAAGTCATTAGGTGGTTAGTTGTTATTTGAAATAATGTTTTCTATGTTCTGTCTTCCTTTGCTCATCAACCAATTGTGTACTATTGCTTTGAACTTCCTAGGAAGATTAATCTGTTTAAAGTTTGCAGGAAGTAGATTATATAATTTTGGTGCTAAATGATTGAAATGTCTCTGGTATAGTGCCTTCCTTGCAACACTGGTGATGAGAAGATTCCTGTATCTGGTGTTGTGGTTGTGGTTTCTAGTTTGAAATGTTGTTGGGTTCTTGTGTAATCTGCATAGTATCTCCTTGGAGTAAGTCTTGCATCCATCACGTCAAACTCATTGAATAGCTGGTCTGATGAATAGCGTGGAGGTTTCTGGTTGATGACCCTCATGATCAGCTTCTGCACCCTGAGGAGCGGTTCAATGTGCAAGAAGCTTGCACCTCCCCATCCCACAATCCCATACAGCATGAGGGACTGTGCTAGAGAGAAGTAGACACTCTTAGACATCCCTTGTCGACCAGTGTCCTCAGAATCCTGAATCTGTAGATGGTCTTCCGCAGTCTCCCGCATAATTCATTGAGATGATGATCCCATACTTAGAGGGTTCTGTTTCTCTAGATGAACAATGAGGAAATGTCACCTCCATGGATAAACCATTCCATGGAAGTGACTAAATCTCCATGGAGGTGATTCAGAATTCAATAAAATCATGTAGCTGTTTTAACAAATTCATGATAATCAAAATTGTATATCCACTTATTAACATTTACTTTGAGGGTTCTGTTTCTCTGGAATTAAAAATGAGGAAATGTCACCTCCATGTATAACTAATTCCATGGAAATGACTTAATCTCCAGGTTGTCCATGGAGGTGATTTGATAATTTCATTCAATGAAATTATGTAGTTGTTTTAACAAATTCATAATAATCAAAATTGTATGTTTACTTATTAACATACTTTGAGGGTTCTGTTTCTCTGGAATGAACATTGAGAAAATGTCACCCTCATGGATGTCACCTCCATGGATAACCCATTCCATGGAGGTGACTAAATCTCCATGGAGGTGACTTAGAATTCAAAAAATATGTAGTTTTAACAAATTCATAATAATCAAAATTGTATATTCACTCATTAACAAACTTTGAGGTTTCTGTTTCTCTGGAGAAGAAATGAGGAAATGTCACCTCCATGGATGTCACCTTCATTCAAACATGCTGTGGATAAAAGTTTACAATAAATCAGATTTTCCATTTGGTCATGTACATATTTACCAAAAATGCATCACCCAAACAACTTTTATAGATGTTTTAGTCACCAGAAACATAAATTGAAATTGCTGCGGACTCAGGTTGGACCCACACCAGTTAGTCAAGGCAAGACAAAACATGATCAGACAGACATGTTTAGTCACAATACTTCACATTGTTGCTTATGACGCCACTCACACTCACGCAGTCATTGCTATAAGACATGTATTCATAAGCAAATATGTGAAGTATTGTGACTAAACGTGTCTGATCACGTCTTGTCTTGTCTTGACTAACTGGTGTGCGCCTAGCCTTATGGAGACCAGGCTTTCTCTTGTGACTAAACACTCTATCATAGACTAAAAATATGGTGTGGTGCACTTACACTATTCTCCTTGCCGTTATGGAAATTGATCAACTGACGATATTGTTCCCGCGCATCTCAAGACTACTTTTCTAAGATCTGAGCCAGCTGGTGACAGGACAATAACGCTGCAGATACACAAAGTCAGCTATCTCTTCATAGTGAATGGTTCAATAGAATCAACAGTTGCCAACAAATATTATTTTCTCGAATTTCGAGCTTATTACTTTCCTTGCCCTATTACCATAGGTAAGGAAAGTATTGCTTTCCGAAAAAAATTAAGGTACCCCAATTTCTAAATTTCTTATACGTTTCAAGGTCCCTGAGTCCAAAAAACTGGTTTTTGGGTATTGGTCTGTATGTGTGTGTGTGTGTGTGTGTGTGTATGAGTGTATGTGCGTCTGTGTACACGATATCTCATCTCCCAATTAACGGAATGACTTGAATTTGGAACTTAAGGTACTTTCACTATAAGGATCCGACACGAACAATTTCGATCAAATGCAATTCAAGATGGCGGCTAAAATGGCGAAAATGTTATCAAAAACAGGGTTTTTCGTGATTTTTCTCGGAAACGGCTCCAACGATTTTGATCAAATTCATACCTAAAATAGTCATCGATAAGCTCTATCAACTGCCACAAGTCCCATCTGTAAAAATTCAGGAGCTCCGCCCCAGCAATGCAGATAGATTCCCAATATCAGGCTTCAGATACAATTGAAACAAAAAAAATCAAGTGGAGTAGATTGAGCATGAAAATCTCTACAATTAATGTTCAGTAACATTTTCACCTAAAATTGAAAATAAGCTTTAAATTCGAGAAAATGTGATATTCAATTGCAAATTATTGTTGATTATATTAAATCATCCACTATGAAGAGATAGCAGACCTCATGTGTGTCTCCAGCGTTATTGCCCTGTCACCAGCTGGCTCTAATCTTTGAATAGTAGACTTGTGATTCGCGGGAACACTAGCGTCAGGTGATCAATTTTCATAACGGCAAGGAAAGTTGTGTGAGTGCGCCACACCAGATTTTTTTAATTTAAGGTAAAAATGTTACTGAACATTAATAATTGTAGAGATTTTTAAGCTCAATCTTTTCCACTTGAATTTTTTTGTTCAATTTGTATCTAAAGCCTGATAATTGGGAATCTAAAATCAAACTTTGCATAGATGGTGCAGTGCTCCTGAAATTTCTACAATTGTAGAGATTTTTAAGCTCAATCTTTTCCACTTGAATTTTTTTGTTTAATTTGTATCTAAAGCCTGATAATTGGGAATCTAGAATCAAACTTTGCATAGTGGTGCAGTGCTCCTGAAATTTTTAAAGATATGGGACTTGTGGCAGTTGATAAAGCTTATCAATGACTTTTCTAGGTATGAATTTGATAAAATTTGGTAAAATTGTTGCAGCCGTTTTCGAGAAAATATCGAAAAAACCCTGTTTTTGACAACATTTTCGCCATTTTAGCCGCCATCTTGAATTGCATTTCATCGAGAATGTTCGTGTCGGATCCTTATAGTGTAAGGACCTTAAGTTTAAAATTTCAAGTCATTCCGCTAATTGGGAGATGAGATATCGTGTACACACACATACACTCATATACACACTCACATACAGACCAATACCCAAAAACCACTTTTTTTGGAGTCAGGGGACCTTGAAACGTATAGAAGTTTAGAAATTGGGGTACCTTAATTTTTTTCGGGAAGCAATACTTTCCTTACCTATGGTAATAGGGCAAGGAAAGTAATAAACACAGAGGCTTAGATATGGACTCATGAGAGCTGACTGTACTCCACTATAGGTCCACGCAACAGATGACACACTACAGTCACCCCAACCTACAATCTCCAAAAAACCACAAGCTTTTATGGCTTTCCCCGGAAACCAAGAATCCACAAGATGCGGAGAGGGGTCGAGGGGCGACCAGCCGATAAGAATCGATATCTCTTACTTTGGAAATAATAAATTTTCCATTTTATCAGCGGACACACACACGCACATGCACCGGCGACTAGAGTGAATTTCGAATCCGCTGAATCTTCTCCTCTGACCATTTGTTTTTATACAGAGTGTCAAACCCTCGTTTCGCGACGCGGGTCATTAATCTTTATCCGTGGTGAAGGCTATCTTATTTCCTCTACACTCCTCCCCATTTCCTATCACACTTCAATCCCTTATTCCCCCTATTCCTATCTCACTCTCACCCCCTATTCACCCTATTCCTATCTCTCTTTGCCACACTTATTCCCCATAACCCCATCTCTCTCAGACTCCCTTATTCTCCCTATCTCTATCCCACTCTTCCTCACTTATCTGCTGAAGGACACACAGGTTTTGTTTATTAAATTTGATACACCGGGGATGACAAAAATGTCTAAAAATCAATATGCCTAAACCGTTTGGTTTAGTCGCTTCTATAGCTGCCCAAAGTACATGTTTCTGTCGTTATTTGATGAACATTGTGAGGTGAGAGAATATCATCTTGAGCAGGGATGGATTGGAGGAACACATTAGAAATAATGCCAGGAATATTATAATACTTGAGTTCAACACTTAATAATGCAATCTTTCTCCTGACTTTATGTCATCAATTAATTATTTGTAATAGTAGTCAACTCATCAATTTATTTCAAATTCATTGAAAGTCTGTAAATTTAACATCATCAAATGAATAGATATTTTTTCAAATTAAATTGAAGTAGAAATAGAATAACTTATTATTCTCCAACCAGGTTCTATAATAATAAAGACGAATTAAATATCCATACTTGGAATGTATTTCTATTCCCTCATTAGGAAGTAGATTTATCAATGAAAACTCACACGAGGAACACAACAAAAGGTGAGAAATTAACATTAAAACCACATCAAGGCTTCATCTACTAAGCGTTCCCCACGATAACTCTATAATCGGTGATAAATTTTCCCCAAAAAGATTTACGTCCTAATTGGAACAGATTCATGGTTCACAAAAACTGGAGATGTTATCAAGATGCCAAAACAAGATCTACAAGGCTTTTAAAGGATCACCACGTCAAGGTGAGTGGACACCTAGTAACTGTGGAATTTTGGTGGCAATGTGGTGGGAAGTATAATGGGATACAATCCACAACAAAGATGATACAAAAATGATACGGAGATGATACAAAGACGATACGAAAACGATTCGTAGATGATACAGAGTTTTTACGAAGATGATACAAGAATGATAGACAAGGATATAAGAGGAGCGTGTGATACTACAGTGAGGTACACATTAATGGCAGTGGAGAGAGATAGGATAACAGCGTTGCTGATTCTCTGTCTCAACACTGCCTTCTGTAGAGGATAGCTGATACAGGCATTATTTGTGATTTAATATTAACTGTTCATCCTTGTTACAAAGAATCAAACATATTTCAGTCGTCAAGGAAATATAGTTTTCAATGATTAAAAAATGAATTCTCATAATAGAGAATATATATTTTGTTGATTAATATTATATTTCTACATTATTAATTGAAAAATCTGGCAACATTTCAGAGCTAGAAAGAGATAGCGTTATTTGCTTTGTCGGATGATAGACAAGAATAGCAACACCTCGAATACTGCCATTATAATGTGGACCTCACCATAGAAGACCACACACTGATCAGAGATAAATGTTTGACAAGGGTCTTGGCCACATCAGAACTGTGAAAGCTGTTAGGACAACACTTCTTGGTGAGAGACAGGATGCAAGGACCTTCCAGGATCCTCCTTCTTCCTATGTGGAGTTTCTCTTAAAACTGCCAGCACTGTTTGAATAAGAAGCACCTTCCATATTCTATAAAGAATTCTGACAGTTCGAAAAATCTTACCATGGGAGACACGAACCATCTGACCCTAGATTTTGACAGGTTGGGTGACAAAAAACCTCTAGATAGATTCACTTTAAACTGTCAGAATAGGTTGAACGGGAAGCATTGATGTTTTCTACAGGTTTTGTGACTGAGACACCTACAGCAAGTTTCACTCTAATCTGTCAGCGTTGGTTAAGTGCAAAGTATTGATGTTATCTATAAGGAGTAATGCTGATGGTTGAGGAAGTATGGTACCCTGCTTTCAATCAAAATAATAAATCCAAAATCTAAGCTAAGCTGTCTGTCATTATTGAGGAATGCATCAGCTCTGTTAAGTGGGGACTAATTAGCTTGATAGGACTTAAGTGGTCCACGTCTATTATTATTATTTATCATAGGGTTGATAAAATTAATAAATATGTGTAACGCTAGTTCGCCTCCATGGTGCACATTGGGTGTCGCTAAATGGACTAGCATATAATGGCGGTCAAACAAACTTATATTCCCCTGACCAAAAACTACACAACATCTCGAAGAAATTGAAAAATTATAGTGTACAGTATATGTAGACATATTTGAGACTCATGAGCTTCATAAGTGTTGTGTATCTGCAATACGCTAAATAAATAATTCTGATGCATTCCCACCTTTAAGATAATTTCAATGTAATGCTGGCTTGAACGCTAATTCACATCAGATAACAATACAACAAATTATTCAATTAATTCTACATATTTAATTAAGTTTGTAGTGTTAAGTCTATTCAATTAATTCTACATAGTATGCAGCATTATCAATCGGAATGAAAATTGAATGCAATTTGAATGTCAAAATAAATGTAATATTGTAAAGTAGCTACATGAATCAGCAGTGTTTCAAATAATAATTGACTAATCTATGAAATTGTGTATCAACCTAAATGAGGGAATATGAAACAATTTATATTATGTTGGTCTCATGCTTTTCTAGTCATGATAGTGGTAAGTTCTATTCTGGTGGGATATTGTTATTTTAAAATGTTTCCGAATTAATAATCACATTGGATTGAGATTGATCTATATTTTATCATCTTATTACTCTCTTGTTTACCAATATGTCTACTTTTGGAGTTCTATTATTCATTTTGTAATTTTTGAATTGGATATTATTGATTTTTGTGTTTATCTGGGGCATGGGACGCCACTGCTGTGATTTTTGAATGAACCGATAATTGTGGGAATGGCTTGTCTAGGCCAATGGCAGGCGTTTACCTTGACAGGTCATTCATCTAGCAATCGTATCGCTCGAACATAACTATATAAATATTCTGCTGCTCTCCACCAGTTCTATTCTACCATAGATTGACAATGTTGTAACAACTGAAATTAGGATCTCTTTATTTCGATAAATTTGTGATTGTGATAATTTGAGGCATGTATTCAAAACGAATTCAAGTTTGAACTTGCTCAAGTTCTACGGGTCATATGGGCCAAGTCATTTCATTCACGATTGAAATAGAGATCATACTCTTGCTGTTTCAAAGAAATATCGCCAATTTATCTTTCAACAAATATCGTCCTTCAGAATCTTGACAATGAGAAGTAACAATAGAAGGCAGTATGAATAATAAACTGTGATAATTTGAAAATAATAAAGTCTTAATTATTGGGGGAAAATAACTCAATTATTTTGATATGAATTGAAAATAACTTTTTAAACTATTTATGTGACTGTTATTATTGCGCAACTGTGCTTCACCATTATTATTGATGTTATTATTGATGTGCTTCACCATAGTTTAAAAATGCATTTGACAACTTCTATATTATGAGGTTTCTATTCTCAAACTCATTCTTATCTAAAAAAAATCCCAATTCTACAGTTGTATTCCACCGATGTGATGTGCTATGTTACCATAATTTGAAAACTTGATTGACAACTTCAATTTATGTTTACATAATTTTGAGGTTTCTATTCTCCACCACATGCATCCCTAGCAAATTCTCAATTCTCCAGTTGTATACTCCACCGTTGGTCAAAAATCGACAACATGTCGACAATATTTTTCTTCATTTTCACCACCGTTTATTTACAGAGTGCCAAACTTTTATCGGCCATCTTCTCAACAATCTCACACTTGTGTCACATCACCACTTCTCTTGTGTACACTCTGTCCTTTCCCATTGCACCTCCTTCTCCCTCCTCTTCTTCTTCTTCTTCTTCTTCACTTCTTCTTCTTCTTCTTCATCATCTTCTTCTTCTTCTTCTTCTTCTTCTTCTTCTACTTCTTCTTCTTCTTCTTCTTCCTCCCCTTTTCCTTCTTCCACTTCTTCTTCTTCTAAGAAGAAGGGTACAGAGAAAGAACGATCATAGTCACGAAAACCAAATTTTTCAGGAGAGCCTTTTTAAACTTTAAAACGCTATGGCTTTAAAAATATAAACTATACTTTCACAAACTTTTTTTATTAACAACACACTTAATATAAACTGTTCCCATGTGTATCCGATTTTTTTGTTCACATTATGGTAAATGATCACAACTTTTTTTTAGGCTTGTATGGACTCTGATCGTTAGTTCTGTGTATTTCAAACGGTTTTGGAAATAAAATTACTGTAGTCCACAAATAACGATTTAATTTTTTTTTGCTAAAGACTAACAGTACAAAATTCGTAAAAATGATATTTCATTAGAAATTTTCAAAAAACTACTAAACAAAAACTCAGTTTTATCCTTTTTAAGTTTACAAAAAACTGCATATTACAATGAAAGCAATCTTATAAGCCTAATGTCTCTTCATTTCAAGGTGTGCTTTTCTGCTTCGAATTGTATCTGGAAAAATACGAACATAATAGTAACCTTAAAATTTACACACAAACGGTTTTGCCTATATATTTTTATTTCGAAGAATAAAAGTATGACTCACCATTAGAAGTCACTATCTCTTTCTGGAGTGTCGCCACCTGGATTTTGAACTGCTGCACCAATGACAGGGAGAGACTCGAAGAAGTCCTGGGCTTCTTGTCTGCAGAACTGCTTCAGAGATTGGAGATCCTTAAACTTTTCTTTTGACAGGGGGATGAGTTCATAATAAGATTGCTCTGGATGAACTTCTTGTAGATGATTGGCTGTGGAATGACTTGTTGTCCACGAGTGTTTCTCTTATTTTTCTGTTTTTTAACTAACAAAGTGGATTCAAAAGCTCCGTTGTAAGTTTCTCGATGTTGAACAGTTTGTGTGTTCTCTCGTTTAAAATCAACTGCTTGATAGGTCGAGTCTCACTTGCAAATTTGGTAGCGTAGTTTCCTTTCAAAGCTTCCCCCCAAGCTTTAAACATCTCAGACTTGCATTCAATTACTTGAAATGGGCTAGGCTTTATTCTAGCACTAGAGATCGCCTCCCTCCAGTCTTTTGGAGTTTCTGCAGGAGTTCTCTGATTTATTAAAGCAACATTTTTGTCGCACTCCATGTAGGAGTGTCCTCTGATAGGATAGGTAACTTGGACTTTGTCAAACCTTTTAAGAACAACAGTGACATAGTGTAAAAATCGAATAACAGTCCAGTTCTTGTTTTGGCCTCCACACGAGTCACAAAATATGTGGATTTCACGAACTTCGTTGCTCAAAACCTCAAAGAAAAAATGATAGAGCATGGAAACAACTTCATTACTTCCTTTCTTACCTACTGTTTGGTCGTATGTGTAAAATGTTGAGGAACTATCTGAGAGTACATGAACATTAAACATATAGAAGCTTAACTGTCTTTTATAGTATACTTCTCCTGTCGAAATATTAGGTATAGGGAGATTTTTGCCATAATCTAGTGTGATTGCCTCAAATCTTTAACTTTTGAGCTTGCTTTCTCGCCAACTTTTTTTCCCTGTAAAACTTTCAGCCTTTCTTTTATGTAGTTCCATTTCAGTGTGCAGACATTTTAATTGGTCGTCTAACTGTTTTATCTCATTCAATTCTGTCGTTTTTGACTTCAAAGTTTCAATGTTTGATTCCTGTGCTTTTTGAGCATCACACGTGCTGCACGTATCATTTCGTGGGTACCCAAAAGAAAAGTTGTAATTTCCACTGCATAAGATCGAAATTTTTCATAGGAATTTCAATGCCAGCGTTCTTTTGTAGAAACAGACCTAGCAACTTCTTGTAGTTTAGATCTTCAGAAGGTATATTCTTTTTGAGTCTTTCAAACTATAGTGAGCTTTACGACCCTTTAGTGATTTAAAAAACTCGTCCATTGCCACATACGTAGCATCTGGCAATTTGTTTTCCCCTGTTTTGATGTTTCCCACGATTGTCCACGGGTGCTCTTCCAGTTGAAGCAAGAGAATTCTTAATCGTTTGGATACGGCGATTAGTTATACCAATATGGATCTAAACCCATTGAAACAAACAGGAATGTCTTCAAGACAATCTTCCCTATTTACACGCACCTTGTAAGCATATGAAAAGTGATTCAAATTTGCATCTTGCTCATTTTTCCTTGGACGCCTACGTTTAACTGTATTCACACTAATCAAGCCTGCCAACAAAGAATTTTGGGAATTTCTATCTCCTAAATCGTTGAAATGACGAATCAGTGAATCACGTTCATTTTTCAAAACATTTTCGAAACACTTCAAGCGTGTGCAGTGGCAGTCCTCACCTGTTTCATAAGTGGTATCCCTCAGCTTCTTTGCTGCTTTAAACATACTTCCATGACTTTGTCTCTTTCTTGATTCACTAACATTCACATTACTCCCCCCCTCACCATCACTACCATCAGCACACTCATCACAGAAGACAGAAAAACACAACAGCACAAGTGAACACTCACAGCAAACTGAAGATGAGTCATGCAAGCCTGTAGGGACAGGAATGCTACGCAACAAAGCTGACTGCCGGCTGGCGTCTGGACTCTGCCCGATAGTTCTGTGTTCACCAGTGACTCTGATCGTTAGTTCTGTGTATACCAATATTTCAATTGCATTTTGCTGGGACACTGAGCGTTACTTCTCTGTATGAATTGCACGAGGCTATAGTGTCCTACTAAAAGAACCATATGGCACAAAAAAAACGTTTTTTTTAATTTTGGACTCTGATCGTTCTTTCTCTGTACCCTTTTATGCATTGACAACTTCTATATTATGAGGTTTCTATTCCTCAAACTCATTCTATCTAAAAAAAATCCCATTCACAGTTTGTATTCCACCGATGTGATGTGCTATTTACCATAATTTTGAAACTTGATTGACAACTTCAATTTATGTTATCATAATTTTGAGGTTTCTATTCTCCACCACATGCATCCCTAGCAAATTCTCAATTCTCCAGTTGTATACTCCACCGTTGGTCAAAAATCGACAACATGTCGACAATATTTTTCTTCATTTTCACCACCGTTTATTTACAGAGTGCCAAACTTTTACCGGCCATCTTCTCAACAATCTCACACTTGTGTCACATCACCACTTCTCTTGTGTACACTCTGTCCTTTCCCATTGCACCTCCTTCTCCCTCCTCTTCTTCTTCTTCTTCTTCTTCTTCTTCTTCTTCTTCTTCTTCTTCATCATCTTCTTCTTCTTCTTCTTCTTTTCTTCTTCTTCTTCTGCTTCTCTATTCTTCTTTCTGTCTTCCTCTTCTTTCTTCTCACTTCTTCTTCTTCTTCTTCTTCTTCTTACTCCCCTTCTTCTTCTCCTTCTTCCACTTCTTCCCATTTTTGTCCACAGCAGAACGGACCCTCAACAGTCGACAGGACAGGCTGTCATCTTCCCTCTGCCATGCCATCATTTCCGCTTCACACGTCACACAAATGCACTTCAAGTCCCGTCACCCCATATTCTTCCTCTCTTTCATAAATTGTTCACCGTCTCACTCTATTCCGATTCGAACTGTCATCTTCCATCCTCCTCTGAGACTTCTTATTTCTTCCCCTTCATTTCTCTTATTCCTATTAATGCGTTTTGCTTTGTTGTCGTTTCAGCTACCGCTTAGTGTTCAAACGCTTCACGGTTCTCCTTCATATTTCCCTCTCTTCTTCTTCTTATTCTTCTTTTTCTATTTCTTCCTTTGCTATTTTTAGCTCCAGTTCTTCTCAGTCTTCATAAAACGTTTTGCTCCTCTGAATCTTCCACGACTCTTGCATGTTTGTAGCTTCTCCTTCTTCCTCTTCATCTACTTCTTCCACCTTCTTCCTATATTCCTCATTCAATTTCATCTTCTACGCCTTTTCTTCTTCCATGTAATCAAATCCAATCGTTCTCTATTACTCCACTTCCTCCTCTTTATTCACCTCATCCTTCTCCACTTCCTTTTCTTCCTCTTCTTCCTCCACCTTCTCCTCACCCCCTACTCCACCCCTCGTAGGCCTACTTCCCCTTCCCAGCTAATTATGTTTCTTCTAGTTTTCGCTTTTTCCAATACAAAATAATATAATCTCCTTCTACTCCTTCCACTTTCCCCCCCCCCCAACGCTTCCACACTTATACTCTATGCTTTCCTATCTCTTCTTTTTCACTTCTTTTTTTCTTCCTCTCCCCATCGCCCTTTCCGTTTTTCTTCATTTTTTCTCTTTCTTCTATTCTCCTCCTCATTCGCATCTCTTGCAGTTTACATTTTTTTATCACCTTATGACAATTTTCCAGTTCTTCTTGATATTCTACTTATTTTCTCTCTACATATGTCTCTCATCCTCCTCTTCTTCTTTCAGTTCTCCTGTTTTACTCCTTACACTTCTGATCTGTCCTCTTCTCTTTTGTTCTCACTTGTTTGTTATGATAATGTTGCTTTTTCTTCTCGATATTCCTCTCATTTTCTCTCTTTACTTCTTTCTTATCCCCCTCTTCTTCTCACAATTCTCCTGTTTTTCTCCTTACACTCCTGATCTTTCTTCTTTTCCTTTGTTCTCCGTTCTCTCAAGCCTCCACCACGTTTTGGTGGAGAGTTAGTGGGAAGGATACTTCGAATATTCTTTCCGAAGAATGGACATTGATATGTCCATAGCTCCGGCAATCTATATAGATGCATAACAATATTATCTATTTATCTATAGTTATCACATATTGCTTTGTATATACATGTATAAGCCAGTATATATTGTAATCTACATAAATAAAGTACTAGATCAATCAATCATCAATCTCCTCCTCCATGTTGATCTTCCTCTCCCTCCTCCTTCTTTTCCTCTCAATCTTTCTCTTCCTCATTTAGCACTTTTTTCTCCTCCACCATCATTCCATTTTGATTTGTATTCATCTTTCTTCTCCTACTTATTCTTTCTCCTACATCTTTCTTCTCCTCTCCATCTCTAGATACTTCTTGTTGTTATCCTCTTTCGTCTCCCACTTCTATTCTCTCATCACCTCATTCTGCAAGATCCCATGAGTTTATACCCTCGTCTATATTGGGAGACCTTAGAAAAGAAACAACACACTCTCAATCATACCGGCACCCCTACAATCTTTATCCTCGTATTCATTCACTAAAGCACAAAAAGTCTTTCCTTTCGGTTTCACGTGTTTATTAAATTCTTGTTTCTTGATTTCCTCTCATTCTTATTTTCCCTTTCTCAAAAGAACTTCAACTTTTTATCACCGTCCTCGTTCCCCATTATATTGCGCCGCGCTTACTTAAACAGTTATATATAGACACAAATATACATGAATATGTGCCAAGGTATGTACATTTCCTTCTCCCAATATACTTTCGCGGCACCGTTCCCTTTGTTCTCGGAAGATCGAATTAACTGCTGGTTATTTCAAGATCATTCTCCTTCTCCTTCCAGTTAGTCTCCGATGCGCATTATTTCTTCAATTTCAACTAACAACCTTTTCAATTCATTCCATTTTGATTTGTATTCATCTTTCTTCTCCACTTATTCTTTCTCCTACATCTTTCTTCTCCTCTCCATCTCTAGATACTTCTTGTTGTTATCCTCTTTCGTCTCCCACTTCTATTCTCTCATCACCTCATTCTGCAAGATCCCATGAGTTTTATACCTCGTCTATATTGGAGACCTTAGAAAGAAACAACACACTCATCATCATACCGGCACCCCTACAATCTTTTCCTCGTATTCATTCACTAAAGCACAAAAAGTCTTTCCTTTCGGTTTCACGTGTTTATTAAATTCTTGTTTCTTGATTTCCTCTCATTCTTATTTTCCCTTTCTCAAAAGAACTTCAACTTTTTATACACGGTCCTCGTTCCCCATTATATTGGCGCCGCGCTTACTTAAACAGTTATATATAGACACAAATATACATGAATTGAATATGTGCCAAGGTATGTATATCCATTTCCCCCAATATACTTTCGCGGCACCGTTCCCTTTGTTCTCGGAAGATCGAATTAACTGCTGGTTATTTCAAGATCATTCTCCTTCTCCTTCCAGTTAGTCTCCGATGCGCATTATTCCTTCAATTTCAACTAACAACCTTTTCAATTCTTCCCTTGTTTGTCCCGCGTTTTGTTTTAGAACATCATCCCTGTACGGGAAGACTTTGATCTCGTCTGTCAGTGTTTATTGTTCAGGTGTCATGTTAGTGCCCTGAAATCTGTCAGTCTAATTGAATGGTGAAATATTTGAAGCTCCGATGTCTTCTCTGTGTTTTGGTCTTCTTCATAATATGTGGAGAAAACTATAGACAGAATATGTGATGGATGGTTTTGTGATATAATAGTCTCACTGAGATTTTGTAGTTTTGGAGTATAATAGTCCTGTAGGTTCTGTGGTAGAATAGTATCACTGAAATTAAATTAAATAGATTTACTCAGATACTGGATTGAATGAGTTACACTAGCCCAAGAACACGAGTTCATTTAAATCTCCTTGAAAGTATAATTAATATAAATATATATATATATATATATATATATATATATATATATGTTTCAATTAATGGTGATTTGAGTTGTGATATTTTTGTTTTTTTATTCTGATTTTAACCGTCAAATTTTAAAATTCTTAGTTTTTCGTTGTTTTTAGTGAAATGGACTAAATTTTAGAAAGTGAAACCATAACCCTGTTTTCGGAATTTTAAAGTGTTATCTAAATCTAG